>NW_024873592.1:0-1200 GCF_018340385.1 Cyprinus carpio | reverse complement strand
AACAGATTAAGTAGGTGTTTCAGCACTTGTGGGCTTTCTTTCTGTTCATTTGCTTAGTTGCACTAACAGAGTATCACTGTTCACAGTAGCTGCTAAACTAAGCGTCTTATGCTGAGATGTTCAAACATAAGTTCATGATCATAAAACTAGTAACTCACTGTAATCTGTTTTTCTGCATTTGCAAAAGGCATCTCAATACACATGTTAGACACCTCTTTAATGTGGCAAGCTTTAGTCTTAAAGGGTGCTAAACCACTTCTATAATATATTAAAAAAAGGTTTTCAGCACTTTTTGGCTTTCCTTCTGTTCAAATGCTTAGTTGCACTAACAGATGTTTTACGTTCACAGAAGCTCTAGACCGAGCGTCTTATGCTGAGATGTTTCAAATATAGTCATGATCATAAAGCTAGTCACTTTCTGAAATCTGTTTTGGTGCATTGCCAAAAACCATTTCAAGATGTTAGAATCAGCATTAAGGCGTGGGGCAAGCTTTAAGTCTTAAAAGGTGCATAAACCAACTTTCTATATCAGATAAAGTAGGGTTTTCCTTTCTCGACCAGCACTGTTGTGGGGCTTTTTCGTGTCTATTCATTGCTGCTTAAGCTTGACAACTAACAGAGTGTTCACCTGTTCCCCAGAATCCTCGCCTAAACTAGTGTCTAATGCTCAGAAGCTCTAACATAATTCCGTAAGCTTAAAATTGTAACACATTAAAATCTGTATATCGGCATTGCACATGACATGTTAATTCACATGGTAGAAACCTCTTAAAAAGTGCATGAAGTAGGTTTTCATCAATTGTGGGAGTTTCTTTCTATTCATTTGCTTAGTTGCACTAACTGACTGTGACTGTTCACCAGAAACGCTAGACCAAGCGTCTTATGCTGAGATGTTCAAACATAAGTTCATGATCATAAAGCTAGTAACTAACTGAAATCTGTTTTTTTGTGCATTGCAAAAAAACATTTCATTTTTAGATGTTATCAACATCTTTAATGTGGGCAAGCTTTTAGTCTTAAAAAGTGCTTCAACCAACTTTCTATATCAGAAAAAAATGTTTTTTTTTAGCACTTGTGGGCTTTCCTTCTGTTCATTTGCTTATTTGCACCAACAGAGTGTTACCATTCAGAGATGCGCTAAACTAAGCGTTTTATGCTTAGAAGCTCTAACATAATTCATGATCATGAAAGTAGTAACTC
>NW_024873591.1:0-7448 GCF_018340385.1 Cyprinus carpio | reverse complement strand
GACAGATAGATGATAGAGTAGATAGATATGATAGATATAGATAGATATAGACAGATAGATAGAGACAGACAGATAGATTGATAGAGATAGACAGATAGATAGATAGAATGATAGTAGATAGAGACAGGAACAGAAGGACTAACGGGGGACAGATAGACAGATAGATAGGAGACTGACAGATAGATTGGATAGAGATAGATAGAACAGATAAGATAGACATGAAGAATAGAATAGAGATAGACAGATAAAAAAAATAAAAAAAAAAGCTTACCATTTGATAAGAGATAAACAGATAGGACAGATAGAGACAGATAGAAGGATAGATGACAGACTCCAAATAGATTGATAGAGGATAGATAGATTATAGAGAAGACAGATAGATGATAGACGGATTAGTAGATAGATGAGAAGACAGACACGATAGATGATATGAGAGAGACGATAGATAAACAGAGATAGATAGATAGATAGAGAAGATAGGATAGAGACGAGATAGATTGATTTATATAAAGATAGATAGATAAGAGATAGGACAGATAGATAGATAGAGGAAAGACAGATAGTATAATTTCGATTGACAGAAAGATAGACAGTAAGAGTAGATATAGATGAAGAATAGACAGGAAAGGATAAGATGCATAGAGACAGGACAGATAGATTGATAGAGATAGACAGATGACTAGATAGATAGATAGATAGATAGATAGATTGATAGAGAATAGATACAGACAGATAGATTGATAGAGAAAAAAAAAAAAAAAAAAAAAAGAAAAAATAAAAAAGAAAAAAAAAAAAAAAAAAAAAAATAAAATAAAAAAAAAAAAAAAAAAAAAAAAAAAAATAAAAAAAAACAGACAGATAGATTGATAGAGATAGAGCTTGCAAATGATTTCTCATCAGATTGATAGGATAGATAGACGCTAGAGATAGAGAGATAGCCATAGATCTTCAATAGACAGATGAGTTAGGATAGATAAGATAGATGAGAGACCAGATAGATAGATAGATTGAGACAGATAGAGGCGATAGTAGATAGATAGAGACAGATAGACAGACTAGATAGATAGCTGATAGAGACAGATAGACGGTAGATTGATAGCTAGATTAGGTCCTGTCTAGATGCTTTAGATTGTTGAGATAGACAACAGACAGATCAACACAGATTGACAGACTTCATAGAATATAGATACAGATTGATAGAGACAGAACAGACAGACAGATAGATTACATAGAGACTGACAGATAGACTGATAGAGATGACAGATAGATATCAGATAGAAGATAGATAGATAGAGATGATTATTTATGGACAGACAGATAGATAAAAAAAATGATTGACAGATAGTGACAGATAGTAGATAGATAGATAAGGGAGATCGATAATAGACTAGATATATATTGTCAGAGATTGATTCTTGAGAAAGGTTAACGAGGGCTGATAGTGTAATGCTCAGGTGTGAATAGAACGTGTGTGCAACATTCTTTTGGCACTCGTCAAACTTGTTGGTTATATCAGTTTCCCTGTTGATAATATTTTATTGTTTGGTTTTCATTCAGGCATGTGATGTTGGATGGCTGGCCACAAGTGTCCGTTGGGGGGTATTTTGCGACGTACTATGAAGAAGAACCTCTCATTCCAAATAAACTGTACCTTGACCCAGTGTCTACTGCAGTCATTGTGGAGGGAGGATAGTACGGATAATCTGCACGGAATCTGCCTCAGGCAATTTGCATCTTGTTTGGTCTGTCTTATGCTTTAAATTTGAAGTACCCAAAAGGCATGATCAACACTTTCAACTTCATTCAGAAAGTGATGCTTGGTTTGGGACAGAACAAACTGCCACCAAAACTACAATCTCTGAAAAATCTCCTGTTGAGCTGAGAGCAGCTCAAATGTGCAGGAGACAGTGGAATAAGAGTAATTTAAAAAAAAAAATGTTCTGACAGTGGAATAAGAGTAGTTGATAGAAAAAAAAGGGAAACTAAGGCACTTGTTTAAAATTGTCAGCCCATTGGTTCTTGAGCAAGTTAAGAGGCTGCCAGTGTAATCGACGTGTGTCAGAGACATTGCTTTTGGCACTCGTCAACTTGTTGGTTCTATCAAGTTTGGTCTCTGAAATGTTGTTGATTTAAAGTTGTTAAGATTCAAGGTAGGCCCATTTACTTATATAGATTTTATATACATTTATTTAGATTTTTGTGTACTGTAAATATTTTTCGTTTAAAACATTTTAAAAACCTGAACTATTCTTTTTTTTTTTTTACCCCAGTGTAAACTTGTGGTGTACATCCTTGTGTCAGTTGTTAAGAAAAATAAAATATATTTACTTTGAATTGTATCATGTGCCTTTAATTAATTTGTCCAGGTTGCAAAAATTTATCTTTGAACAATTGTGAACCTATTCTCTGTGATTTATAATAGATGATTGTTAGCACTTAAATGTTAGTTGAGTAACGCTTGCTTGGTTTTTTTTAGGCAAAATCGGTTTGCCATGGTTTTTAACAAAGTAATAACTGGATTGCCTTTGCAGTAAAGTAAACTCGGTAATTCCAAGTTGTATGCAGAAAACATCACCTTAGCACAACTTGCATAAATAAGTTAGGAATACGCACAAAGTGAAATTTGACTTGAAATTATTTAGTTGTTTAAAATAGTAGAATTCTGAGTAGTCTATACTAAGACAAGTACATCTAAAGTAAATGATTAAGTATACCCATACAAATTTGTTTTAAGTTACTGGAACTCTCTTGTAAGTGTACAATACTTAGACAGGCACTTGTTGTTCTACATACTATTCCTATTTCACCTTACTTGGTTTTTTCAAGGCAATCGGTTGTGCATTTACTTATTGGAACTTACAGGGATAGCTTACAATGTCAATGTGGAGCAAATATATGGTTTTTGTCTTAAGGTACCTGTTAACACCTTGGCTAGTAGTAAGTGCCTTCTGTTACCGAGCAGATGTGCATAAAATAAAAATCGTTTGTTTTTAAACACTCCATCATCTGTGATTAGTAAATAAAGTGATAGCCTACGCCCCAAAACTCACTTAATTGGTTGAGCCGAGTTGTTACTATGTCAGGCTGGTCGGATTATTCAAAAGAGCAGAGCAATGTTTTGAAAACACAGAGGCAGTGTTTGTACTTTCCAGAGTGTCAACTCTGTGATTACTTACTGTTGTCTCTGTATGTTAGGCTGAAACGGGAGAGTCGAGGGCTAGTTCGCTATTATTCTACAAAATACACACTTCAACTTTAAATGTACTACAATTCATAATGATTCATTCATTTTATTCTGTTTCTTTCTTTTTTATCCAAAACAGTAATATTTATAAAACGTTATATTACACTTATTAATTATAAAATAGTTATTTTTTATGTAATTTATTCCTTGATGCAAAGTTGAATTTTTTCGCAAACCATTATTCCATTACTCGTCACATGATAATTCAGAAATAATTCTAATATACTGATTTGCTGCTTGAGAAACGCATTTCGTATTATCATAAATATTGAAAAAAAGTTTTGCTTTGCTTAAAAAATTTTTTGTGGAAACTGTGATTTTTTTTTTTCAGTGTTATTCAATCAATAGAAAGTTCAAAAGACAATGTGTCATAGTTTACTTTTTAATTATATTAATTAATCTTCTAAAATAAATAGTTAATCGTTTTTTTAAAAAGCTTAAAAAGTTTTGTGGAAAACTGTGATACATTTATTTAGGATTCTTTCAGTGAATACAATGTTTATAAAGAACAGTATAGTCATTTAAAATATAAATATTCAAGTAACGTTATATAATCACTTTTGATAGAGTTTAATGTATCCTTGCTAAATAAAACAATTAATTTCTTTCACAAACTTACCTAAACTTAAATAAAATAAAACAACAACAACCTTAATCTAAACCCCACACTTTTAAATAGTACTGTGTTTGTATACAGTATACATAACAGTATACATTTTCTGTCTATTTTAGAGTGGTACCTACCTTCAACCAATGTATCATAGTTTAATTCCTTCTTTGTACATTTTTTTAAAATCTCTTATCTTATTAATCAAAAAAGAAAAAAAAAAAAAAAAAAAAAGAAAGAAAAAAAAGAAAAGAAAAGAAAGGGGGGAAAAGATTTTTGCCCTGGAGCGGTAGAAGTGGAATTTGTATTTAGTGGATTCTGGCTCCCAATGACTCGAGTTAAAATGAGCTCAGAGTCCTGGCTGAATGGTCTATAATTGTGATGAGTCTTTTTACCTCGGAACAATTAAAGATGCACACGTTCTGTGGAGACCGCTGTCGGACAGGGAGAGCTGACTGTGCAGGGACATCCATGCAAAACACCCAATAGCTTTACCCACCGTCCCTTGTTCCCTGTTGACACAGGTACCACCAGCATAATTGATTTATTACAGCTTCCTCTAAAGCCCTTCTAACATTTTTGTCTTAGAGAATTGGTTCAACCAAAAATGAAAAATTCTGTCATCATCGCCCTCTTTGTCATTCCAAACCTGAATGACTTTCTTTTCTTCTGTGGAAAACACAGAAGATGATATTTGGTCCAGGCAACGTTATTGGGCCCCCCCATTGAGATTCATTGCATGGACATCCGTTATTTTGTGTTGAAAGAAAGAAAAATGTCATATACATTTTTAAAAAACGGGTTCCAAAAGGAGTTTTCAGTGCCCAGTGCCATAGAAAAATTTAAGGTTCTCCATAAGAACCATTCTTTAAAAGAACCACTTTTCTAGAACATTTTGATCATCTAAAGAACGTTTTTTTCACCGAAAAGAACCTTCTGTCCAATGGAAAGATTTCATGGAGTGTTAAGGTTTCTTCATGGAACCATTCCCTTACATCACAATTCTCATTCTAAAATTCAGACCACATTTGCTGGGTCATAAGATCAGATTCTTGCTGGTCTAAATATCAGATACATCCTACATGTCCAGAGGGCCGATCTGATCTGGAAGCTGCACTTCTACTTCTAAGATGCCTCATGAATACAGACTCAGATCAAAGCTGGCCTGTGCTGTGGAGGAATCATTTAAATGGAGAGAACGAGGGATGCTTAATGAATGAGTGGACAGAGGTTAAGAAGCATGTCTGCCCCTGAGCCCAGACAAGGGTGAAGAGAGAAGAGAGGCAGATGGAGTAATAGGTTCGTTCAGGGGGTCAGGCCCATGCAACTGCAAAAATGTTATACAATTTTTTTTTTTTATACAAAATTTTTTATGCGATTAAAACACCCCCTCTCGACTGCCGCCCACTCTTTTCCAAATAAAGAGCCCCATCTCCAAACGCTTGCATCTCCTGAAGGCAAGGGCTGAGGGTGGAGGGGAAACAGGAAGGAAAATTTGTGCGGGAAGAAAAAGCCCAAACAAACGGTGACGTAACAATGTGAGTCACTCGTCTTTTCTGCCGTTACAATACAGAGATTAGAGCAGTGGGCTCTTTTTTGGGATGCGGATCTCATCCGTTTTTCTTTTCATAGACTTTCATCCCCTCAGCCAACAAGCCCAAGGAATTTCCACACTGCCACAGCCATTTGCTGAGAGGGTCAGATTTGTTCATCTCACCAGTGATGATCTGAATCGTGATGCACCATTTCTGCAATGTTTGCTTTAGATGAAATAACCTGTCACTGTTTTTTCTATTGTAACATCGTCTAATTCTAAACGGACAAATTTTGACCATTTGCGCTCACGTTTGGTGTTGCGCATGACACAGGGTACTTAAAATGTGGCAATTACGTAAAAAAAATATTTTTTTTACCAAAAAGAAAGCAGGCCTTGCAGGCTTTTTTGTTTTCCATTCCACTATCATGTCTCAGTTTTTTTTTAAATGCAAAAGCATTTTCTGCTTTTTAATATTACATTTCTAAGATATTATTTTGAATTTGATATAGTTTAATTTCAATTTATATAAAAGCGAAAAATTTTATATTTGCTGAACAATCAATGAAGAATGCTTTGAATTATATTATACTTTTTTATACATAGAATACATTTAGAATTTTTTTAAAAAATGACACCCATTGTAGATTAAAAAAAGCTGGCCTCCTTGAAGGAAATGTTTTTTGTTTTTTTCTATGTACATTTAAACAGTCTGTTATTCATTGTGAAACTAGCGCGGTTGGTTTAGAACAAACCCTTTGGTTGTTTATCCTCCGATAATGACATTTTGCAGAGACTGATTCATTGCAAATTCAACTGATAGACAGATCTTCCTTGTGCTCTTTTTGATTTTTAGATGCATGTACACAAAAATGCTGTTGTAACCACAGCAATTTGTAATGAATTGACTAACCCACACTCTATACTCCTCGGCAATTATACTCCAATTTCTGAGAAGACGCGTCGGGGCTTTGACAGATTCTAAGAAGGCTAAATCAGATGAAGGATGTTACTTGAGGGCTGTTTATGGTGAGATGCAAGACTGTCAATGTTTCTATCATACACTATTTAAGGTTGTGAACCAGAGTAAAAAAATTACTTCAAACCCACACTCACACCAGGAAATAGTCTCGCAGACACAGTCATACACAATTCATCGAGAATGAACTCGCAAGGAGTGTCCATGAATCAGACAAGGTGTTTCTCAGTGGTGGAAAAAACATCTTTACCCAAACAAGGATTTGCTTCAAGCAGTTCAGTGTTCCTTATTTGTTCAACCGTCCGCATATTCAGTGAAAACATTTTAGGCTGCTTTTTGGGTACTTTTACATCAAATAATCTGCATACAATATATGAGACCACTCAAAATTCTGCTGTCTCAGCATTATTTAACATTATATTCACTTAGTATTCATTAACGTTGCATTGTTTCTTCTCGCCATTTTTGAAAAGTGATTACTTCTTGACTGTTTTTGTTTTACAAAGCTTATAAATTATGTACTCTTATATTTTAATAATGTATTATTTCTTTTAATATTTGCTGCAATTGGTTGCTGAATAAATATACTTTCCACAACCCTATGTATGCATGTATGTATGTGTTGTTTTCATAGAAAAATATTAACATAATTTTGTAATTATTGGAAGTAAAGACCTATACGTTTTAGTTTTTGAGAGAAGCTTCTTACGGTTTTACTGGTTTTCCTAATATAAAAATAAATGCAACAAATGAATAAACTACAATGTAATTATTTATAAGTTATTTCAGTCTTGTCAAGTCAATACATTAGTTGGCGTTTCTTTTTTTAAAATTTGTAATACAAAAAAATGGATATGCATAACAGTATGGTGCACCCCTCCTTCATCTATTACAGAATGTCATAATCTGGATAAATTTTACTTTTTGGCAAAGACTATTATATAAGTTTTGCTGCTATACATGGTACATATATCAGACTCTGATTATGCATGACGAAAAGTGTAAGTGTATAGTATATATCATTGGGGATACAGGATGTAACCACCCAAACAACCAACAAAATTACTTTAGCAACACATAAAAA
>NW_024873590.1:0-9104 GCF_018340385.1 Cyprinus carpio | reverse complement strand
ATGGCGCCCTGCAACGCGTTCCTGCCTGAAGACTCTTCAAAGCTTAGTGAGAGCATCTGAGAAGATCATTGTGTTCTCTCTCCCCTCCCCCTGGACAGTTATGGAACCCTCTCACTGCAAAGCCCATCTGCATGCGTTGACCCCCACCCAACCTTTACACAGCTTCTTCAGTCTGCTGCCTTCAGGGAGGAGACCTGCGAGTCTCCAGGCAGGACCCAGCAGACGGAGGACAGCTTCATTCATCAGGCTGTCCGGAACTGAACTCCTCCCGAACTTGTGCTGCTTATTTAACTTTATTTTTTTTTATTTTATTTTTTTTTACATGTCCTTGTTTGTATACGTTTTGTATTTTGTATTTTATATTTAAATCTGTACTATCTGTTTTTTAGGTGCTTCTACTTTAGGGTTATCTGATGCACCATGGGTCTGAGAGTACCAATTTCATTCTCTTTATGGATGTGTACTACATGTGAGAAGTGAAATAAAGGCAGAATTGACTTGACCTTAATATATACAGTGAGTTCAAAAATTAGAGAATCTATAAAAACTTGATTTTTTTTTCTCTGAATTTTTAATCTTCATCTCTCACAATTTGTCTGCATGAAAATTGCCGACTGATTGTGAGATGAGAAAGACCTTCAGTTGCTGAAGAAGGTTCTTATGACTATCTGCATTCACCTGTCCTGTATTGTTTAAGGTTACATTCACACTATGAGCCTGTAGTGCTCAATTCTGATTTTCTCAGAATCGATTTTTTTTTTTGTATAGCTGTTAACGTGTTTTTTTTGTTTTTTTTAATTTTTTGTTGGCAGTGTAAATCAGACGTGGTTCTGAACTGACCAACATGAGCAAAAGACCGATACAAACAGGATTTCCAGATTTTCACAAAAAAACGGCCAATGCTTTCCAAAAACTAGTCCAAAACTAGCCCAATCTTTTTCCGGGAGGTAAACGTTGCATTAACCACGAGGCTTTGAAAAACATCCCGTGGCAAAAACTGTGGCAGGAAAACTGTGGCCGGGGAAAACATGTTGGAGTTTTTTGTTTTCTGGCACATTGTGCAGTGGCCGTCTTAACGGAAAGTTAACAAGGAGGATATAAAGTAAGCGAGTAGGCATTTATTGATAGGGTGATCTTCTCAAGCAAACTATGTGTTTTCCCATCAGCCAAACAATCAATTAAGCTTTCTTCTCATGACTAAATGAACTTTGGGCTTCCCTCCTCTTCTACACAACATGCTCCTCAGCCACGTTGGCCTAGCTTTTTGTTTCTTTCTGTGATGGTGGACAATTCCAGATGCGTGCTGAACCGCTTCTCCATTGAGAGTCTCTGCATTATCCGTCCCTCTCGTGCTTTTGGCTTACGTGGGACAACCAGCCTTTTGGGGTTGACTTATTAGTGTCATGGTAAAGCTGCAATATTCTTGTAACGATCGGCCAGGCCCCACCACTACCAATCACAGCGATCCCTCTCACCTGAGTACTGAGCACTTTGCACCTCACTGAGGCCTCCAGCACCTCACAACCGTGCTGTATCAGGCCCACATCTCAGTCACCCGATTGTCTTATCTTGTTTACATGTAGAGACTTTGTACGCTGCTATTGATGGACTCACCTGCTTACTTACCTCCTGTTTTCCTCCTAGTGGTGGCAGATCGAGGCTTTGTGAAGCATGAAACATTTGAAGCAAATGATGCCATATTGTGTCGAGGCTTTGATCCAATCCAACACCGTCTCAATGGGGACACCTAGTGGTCACTTGCAGGGGGGGTTTTGACTTGAAACAACTTGACAATGAGCCATTAAAAATTTGTTGATTTTTATTCTTGGTATTTTTCTAATATGTAAGCTTGTAACCTGTAGGCTTCTCACTGTGCATAATGTTATTTTGGTCTTAAAAATAATAATAATAAATAATCAGGCCCACAATGGGATATGCCTCACTTTTTTAGAGATGTTTATTAAAAATATTAATTGCTCTGCAGTCTGGAAGGACTTGACCTACTTCTCTTTTTTTTTTTTACGAGTTTCCTCCCGCCTTTTGAAAAATTCCTTCTCACAAGGGACCCTTGTGCTGGATGCAAGATATGTTTTTTAGCAAGGACATACACATGAGAAGATTACTGCTCTCTCTTTCCATAAATATGATCATGAGTTCTGGGTAAAACGCATCATGGAGGTATTTTTTTACTTCCACTGTGGCATCAGCTGTAGCATTGTGTATCATCTGGGTTTCATGGTATGATTATTAAAAATTTCCCATAAACTGTCCTGTTTTCCCTACTGGTGTTGATGAAGGAGGTGATGATGATGATGATGATGATGAGATGGGCCTGATGTTGACATTTTGGCGTCTGAATAAAAATGAAAACAGCAATTAGTAACAGTTGTATTATTAGTAGCATTACTGATCTATCTATTTATATCAATCTCTCTATATATCTAAAATATGTATCATCTTTCTATTCATATATATGTATCTATCTATTAATCCCTGTCGATATATATTTCTATCTATGCATCTATTAATGTGTCACTATATGTATATCTCGCTTATCAGTCAATGTGTAGATTTAAATGTAAACCTAAATATAACTAAACAAATCGCACTAAAAATGTCACTATATCACCAAATATCTGCTATCTCAAAATCAAACTCCTCTCACAAAAACCCCAGGGTCAAATGCGCTGACTTGACTTCACTTTTAATACAGATGTGGGCGATGGGGTGCGTCTGTACCCGACCGTTTCAATCAAACGCTGATTCGGCGGACTCATGCCACCTGTCGAAACACTTGTGAAACTTTGAGGCATTATTTAGCCGTAGGCCACGTGACATGGGTGTTTTGAAGCCACGCTCGGATCAGTGTTTCCAGAAACTCTGCGCGTTCGCGGGTCTCGCAAAGCTTCAGACCATCTGTTTTGGTGTCAGCCATCCCTAGTTCCTCCAGTGTCCTCCTCGTCTTCCCGTGTCTCCAGTTCCCTCTCATTTTTTGTGTGTGCCAATCTTGAGTGTGTGCCTCCTGTGCATAAGAAAGACTCTAATTCACCATCTCGGCCATATCCGTTGACTGATATACGAACTGCATTCTCACCTCATCATCCCCGGAATCCTACCCTTACTCTCTGTGACCCAAATAAATATCTTTGATTGTATTAATCTGTTGTGTTCGACCTCTTCCGTAACAATTCTAGAAAACAAGTTTTTTAGCTTTCATCTAGACAACCTCCTGTCCCCAAGTTTCAGTCTCCTTAAAGTGGTTGGACATCTACTATCGCGTAATATTAGAGGAAGCTGCAGTTGAAACAGGGGTTATTATCACCCAGGTTCCAGATTAACACCAATAACTTGGAGGCATCTGTAATTGTTCACTATTTGATCTAGTTCTTTTTTCAAATATCTCCCGTTTTTAAATTCTTTAATTTATTATACGGTGATTCAGATACAATTAATTTATGCAATATCTTAAAAACTGGCCCTTCTTCCTGTTTGGATAACTTTGTAACGGACTAAGCAGTGAAAGCCAAAGCAATAGTTTAATCACTTACATTTATAAACATAACTCAAGCTGAAGCAAGTCATGTAACAGAACTCTAACACACTGAGAAACACACTCTCAATCAACACGGAAAACAGAAAAAAAGGATCAGATTAATTTGATATTAAAGGTCGTTCACACTAGTAAAGACAAATTTATTTTTACATTGCTTTTGACAAACATATGTCAAAGCAGCTCTTAACCAGAAAATCATGATGTTAATATATTATAATATTTTAATACTTAATGCCTTATAGTCACAATCAGCAGGTTAGAACTCCATGCTAAAGATATATTTTGCAATGATATCAACAATAAAACAGTTAAAATTTGCTATATCTGTAGTAGGTATCGCTTTGTGAGTGTACTTTACAGTATGCATGCCAATACAGCTAAATAGACAGATATATCCACTTGAATAAATATCTAGCCCAAATAATATACATTAATTTAAATTTTAATTACGTCACTTATGTATTAGAAAAATGACAAGTGTATACTCAACCAAATTGGTAGAACATTTTTACTCAAAAAATTACTATAAACTTTCACAAATTAGTTACAAAGAAATGACTCATTACAATGAACTAAAATACGTTTTGACCCGTATGAAAGACTGAACATAGGATTTTTTCTTTTAAACATACTCCAATAATCATGTATTACAATTTTTTCAAAAATACTTTTGTTACAGTGTACATTCAACATTTCTAAAGAGTTGGGTGATAATAAAATTATTCTTTTTATAATGAAAATACAATAGACTTTTAATCACACTAAATTTTACTGAAAGAACAAAGATTCATCTGAGTTATGTGCATTGCTATTTCGCTTTTATCAGATGCGTTTTGATACTTTTTACTGTGAATTCAAGCAATAAAGATTTGATCTGGGAATTGAACACTGTACTAGTTTAGCTGGTAGAAATACAGTTTACTATTAATTTACACTACAGGACTTTAAGCAATTTTAGACATCATTAGGCCTTTTTCAGGTTGTCCTGTAATTGAGGAATCTGCAGATGTTTAAACTTTTTTGACCCCTAAAACTACTTTCATATCACTGTTACACTATATTCAATAAAAGTATATGTATTCTAGAATTCATTCTAGTAAATCCATCTTGACAGGGGGGTACTTTGCAGGGAATGCTTTGAAATGTTTTAATTCAAATACCAATTGATGTTTTCATGACTTTTGAGCACTTGTGCACATCGAGCACCTCTCGAGCTTCAGATGTAAAAGCTGAATTCATTTAAGCTTTTATTGCCATCATACATTCGCAGCCACAATCAAAAAGCGCTAAAAACAGAAGTGCTGAAGTAGTTTGATGAACAACAAACACGCGATTGGTGGTCCCTTTCATAGTAGTGCTACTCTACCATCGCATGTTCAGCCTGACATGTATGTGAACGTTCACTCTATACAATCAATCTTCCAACATACAGCACATGTCAGACAAATATTTACAAATGCAAAGAGGATGATGTGCTTTAAATAAAACTATAAACCTCCCAAAGTCAAACATAGGTAAAAAAATAAGTGCTTGAATGTCCACAGGGAAGGTGTACACACCCAAATCTTTCTCACTACATGCATGAGTTCTGCTTTCGGTCTGCCTTTCTGGCTCTTTAATATTTAAACTGGCCAGGCTTAAATGGAGTTTAGTTTAAACACAGAGTAGCAACATGTGCTTTTCAGGTCTCAACTGTGCATGCACGCCTATCAACACCCGGGTTATGACGGCATCGAAGGACTGCTCATATTCCAGCAGTCAGCATTCACATTTAACAAAGAGTGACAGGTTTGTCCATGTTTTTTTTTTTTTTGTGTGTTTATCGCTGATGTTGTAATGTAATGGAGCCAGAATGTGGTATCCACTGACAGAAACATTAGCCAATTTTTTATGTTTTACTTTTATCACAACCATATTACAGATGGCCTGTCAGATTAAAGCTGGAACGGTGGTATGAGTTGTGTGCCGAACCTGTTACGCTTTTTGTTTGTTTGTTTTACCGTGAACCACAGCTAACTCTCTTAGAAAAACACACTGCTTCTTACGCTCACTATGGATAGTTTTGAGTGGGTTCAGTGTGCAAACATTACCTCACCATTATGAACCGCCTCCCGCTCTTCCTCCTCCTTTCTCTTCCACTCCACTTCTACCTTCTTTTCTCCTAACTTTCCTTTCAATCCTCTCTCTTTTTCTTCAACCTTTTCCTCCCCCTCCCTTTTCTTTCCCTTTTTCCACCTCATCCTCCTTCTCTCTTCCCTCCTTCTCTTCCACCACCTCCTTCTCCTCCTCTTCCTCCGCTTCCCTTCTTTTCCTCCTCCTCTTCCCTCTCTTTGGCTGCGTTGGACCGATGCATATTCCACATCAGCATCAGGAAATATTCTGCGGAGAAGGAAACAATGACAAGACGAGTAAATTGGCTGTTAGCCTGCAGAAATAGCAGCTTTAACAAAAACTGCTGACACGCTGCGGCAGTGGGGAAATATGGAAGAGATCCTGTGGGAAGGCAGGCACTGCTATGGCAGTGGGGATATAGGATGCGAGGCTCCTACGGAGTGGCTCCTGCTGCTGGCAGTGGGAAACACAGAGTGCCAGGCGCCTGCGGAGCAGACACGGTGCTGCAGTGGATAAATACAGAAAGAAAAATACTACTGCAGGAGAGTGGCTACCGCGGTGGTAGTAGGGAAAAAATACAGAAGAAAGAAAAGGATTCTTGCAGACGCCGGGCCACTGCTATGGCATCTGAAAAGAGAAATTGGCTTCTGCGGAACACAGGCACTGCTTGCGGAATCTGAAGAGAAAAATCGCTTCTGCAAAAGGAGCACTGCTGCAGCAGTATTAAAATGCAAAGGCTATGCGGAGAGACACTGCTGCCTGGCAGAGGTGGGGGAAATACGGAACGCTCCTGCGGGAGCACTAGACTGCTGCGGCAGTGGGGGAAATATCGGAAGGAGCTTCCTGCGCGGAGCATTACACTGCTGCGGAAGTGGGGAAATATGGAAAGGCTCCTGCGGGAGCGGGCACTGCTGCGGCTGCGTGGGACAAGAATCGGATCCAAATCCGTCACCCCACCCATGCACGGGGCGGACCATGGGAGGAAAAAGGTCCTGGGGGGAGCGGGACACTGTGTGGAATTAGGTAAGGTTCCTCCGGAAGCGCAGTGGGGAAAATGGAAAAAGCTCCTGTGGAAGCGAGGACTCGGGGGGAAAATATGGAAGGAATCTGCAGGAGCGGGAAAAAGGCTGTGGCGCAGTGTCGGAATTAGGTACGGCTCCTGCAGGAGCAGCATTGCAGTGGGGAAATCAGGAAAAGCCTCGTGGCGAGCGGGGAACTGCTGCGGCAGTGTGGGAATATAGGTAAGGCTCCTGCGGGAGATGATGGTGCCTTCAGGACCTGGGCCAGGAGATTCAGAGGATTGGGGGGGGTGGTGGGAGGGAGAGGGGGGGGAGTATGAGGAGGAGGAACGAGTAACTGCTGGAGCCGCCTGCGGAGATGTGCTCACACTTGCGGAGGGACTGCTTAATGCTTGCGGAGGCTCAAGGAGTGAAGAAAGCGGGGGAAGAGAGGGGAATGGCAGCTCGAGTGCCTGCACATTCGCGTAGGCGTGCTCCCACTTGGGACAGCTCTGGAGTGGAAGCCAGAGGGTAAAAGAGAGGGAATGGCGGCATCATGCCTAAGCCAGGTGTTCGGAGGGATGGTAGGCAGAATAGAGAAGAAAAGGAGCATGAGATGAGGAGGAAAGATAGCTGCTGTAGAGCTGCCTGCGTGGAGACGTGCTCACGCTTGGGATGGTTACCAGAAGTGGAAGAAGAGATTTGGGCAAAGAGGGTGAATGGCTGGCATCGGGCCTGCGCATTAATGGGGCGGCCTCACACTTGGGTTAGACTGTGGGGCTGCAGGCCATGAGTAGGTGGATGGTGTTGTCGTTACAAAGGGGGTGTTGCTGGTCTGCACCGCTATCGTAGGCATGCTCAATGCTAGTGGTCTGCTACGTGAGCTGGAGGCCACTGAAAAGTAAAAAGGGGTAAAGTAGCAGCTGTGATGAAGGTCTGAGATGTGAGGGTCTGTTTTGCAGGAGGAAGCAGTTCGCACTGGCTTCACGTGCTGTAGGCCACAGGAAGGAATCCTGAAGACCCTGTGGTGCCGCCTGAATTGTTTGCGGAGGCATGCCTCACGCTAGTGTTTGCTACGGGAGCTGGAGGCCACTTGAACGAAAAATGGTAGCATGAATGTAGCGGAAAGAGAGTGGGCCCATGGTTTAAAATGGAGGCAGTCTCCCAACGTTTGCTTCAGCTGTTGTACGCTGTAGGCCTGGGAAGGGTTTGGGGTGTGTAATGTCCTAGAAGAACAATTGTGTAGCCTGCCGGCTACAAGGAAACCTTATGCTAATGTCCTGCTAGGTGAGCATAAGGACACTGGAAAAAGAACAAATGGTTAGAAGTAACATATGGAAATACTGTGGATGTGCGCCGGTGTGCAAGTAGAACGTTTCATGCTTGCTTCGGCTGCTGTAATTGTTGGCTGTGGGAAGTAGAAGGGTTTTAACATTTGACGGGGCAAGCTAAAAATGCCTGGGTAGTCTACTGTGTTGCCGGTTTAGCAATTGGTTGCCCGATTTGACAATTCCTCAAGCCTTGTCCACATTAATACTCTCCTGTTGAAAAGCATCTTTTCTCTCGTTTTGGCTTCCAGCCTTTTAATATGCTCTCCAGAGCAGATAATTTGAGAATGCTGTTTTCACGTTGTAGTAATGGACTTGTGGAAACAGAGGCTTTTGAAAACGAGAAGCATGTTTAGTCTTGTAACACATCAGGGTTTCTCACACAATTGATTTATTTGTGGCGGGCCGCCACAATATCACAACTGACCGCCACAATAGATTTTCCCAAAAGGCGTTGACTTCATATTGAATAAATATGAAGCACTGCACGTTCAAATCAAAAACCGATGGCGGGTGTTTTTAATATCACTGTATTACCGACTGTATGTAGAAATTTTCGATTTCATTTCATTTCCTTTGCCTGTAATGCTTGATAAGTCACGTTTTTGAGCGCTGTTTTTGCAGCCATCACTGGAGACTCCTGTATCTCGTCCCGCTCTTAAGCGCCTCCTTCTGGCAGAAACATTATTTGCATATCTTGTATTATGGGGGCGGGGGATTGCCACCACAAATGAGTTGAAGGCTGTGGAAAACACTGCACATTGTACCAAATACATGTTTATAGCGTAACGTTAATTTACAGTTATGTTCTATTCACGGTTTCACGCGGTTTTCTAAAGATATTACTTTGTACTCTTTTCATATTGCAGGCCTAAAAAGGACAACAAAAATGTACTCACAATTGATTGTCCTGCGGAAAACACAAGGCAGTTGCGTTTTGATCAATTCTGAGTGAGCGCCAGTAAATGGTGAACATTTCCATAATAAATTGATCCTCCAGAAGAATTGCCTGAAACTTATGTCTGGACATCTCGGTGAATTTTATACATGCACAGTAAGGCAAATGTAATGCCTTAGACATTTCAGTGTGGCATGCAATCTAAAAATGTATTA
>NW_024873589.1:0-6598 GCF_018340385.1 Cyprinus carpio | reverse complement strand
TCATTGGTGGCTTTCTCATCATTGCCAAGTTTTCAGATGCTGGCCCAGTACCGTCCGCCCCTCCACGCAGGAGGACACAGTTTGCATAGGGCACCAACTTCGGGGAGGCACCATCCCGGTTGCCAAAAAAAAAAAAAAAAACATGACGTGCCAAGCGGAATTCCGCACATCTGTGCTCGCGGGACCGCTCGCAAGTTTGGCAGCTAATCGCAACTGATCATAATTTAGGACAACTATGCTCCGTGAAAAGGACATTCAGCGCCTAAGGTGCCAAGAGAAGAAAAACGAAACCGAAGCCAGTGCCTCACTTCAAGACATCATAATTCATGAGAAAAATTTTTTGGCTGTTAATAAAACATGCTTTTAATGTCGGTAATAATTTTACCACACACCCAACGAATCTAATATCCTCTCTGAGGTTTCCATGTTCCCTTATTGAAAATTAGCCAGTGGTTAAACCACGAAAAAAAACACCAAATTCATGGTTCTTGTAGTCCTTCGGTAAAACAGCAAATTAACCCAACGTTTGTTACTTTAATATATAATTTACAAAGAGTTATAGAGATGATCATTTTTTGTGGTATAAAAACAGACCTAAGCCAACAATAAGCCTTTCAAAGTGCTAAAAAGCATTATATAAAAACAATGAGGAATAATGATTGGTTAATAACTAATATGATGTGTTTCATTGAATAACACTGTTAAAATAAATAATGTAATACAAATAAACGATTTATGTACATTACACTGTTATTTACACAGCCAGCAAAGGGAGCCAAAGGCCGGGTGAACTTGCTTTGTCACCTACACGTTGGGGTGACAATCAAAGCCTTGTTTAATATGCATTGACCAAACATGTAATTAAAATATCACTTAATCTTTCAATTTTCCCGGCCACCTTGTTCCCTATATATAGATGGACACAAGCCTCTGTAATTTCGTCACACAAAAAAACGCATGGTGGACATCATCAACCCTGTAATAATTAACCATGGTTTTATCATAGTAAAACTTTTCTTTTGCATGATTTCTGAATGCTTGAGACCATAAAATCAATCATACAACTTTATGATTCAATTTTTCAGTTGTATTACAAATGTAATGTTTGACAACTGGAGCACTTTAAAGGATTTAGTCACGACCAAAAAGTAAATTGTGCGCATTTTATTGGACCCTTAGGGCACAATCCCCGAGGAGCGTGTCATTAGAGGAATCTTGGTAAATCTTTTTCTCAGCTTTAGAACAGTAAATGAAGATTTTTATCTTGAAAACAGTGGATCCTTGGCAATCATATACTGCCATGATCTGTGGCTGCTGGTTTTGATCATTTACTTGTATAAGGCCTCAATGTGGTCCTCAGGAGACGGGCATTTGGGGGTGTTTAACATTGTGGTCTGTCTGATTGTTTATCTCTAGACTCCAAAAGCCGGCACCCAGAGTACGTGCAGTTCATGAATTGCAACGTGTTTTCAAAGACAAACGTTTTCAAAACCTAACCGAGAAATAATACTGTTCAATTGAAGAAAAAAGTTAACTACATCTTGGATGGCTTGAGGGCAAGTAAATTAACAGCAAATTTTCATTTTGGGGTGAACTATGTGATTGATAGACACCAGGTAATAATTTTCTTTAACTCAATACAAAATATTATAACTAGTTCCACAGCATTTTTTATGATGCCCAAATTATAAAATGGCTATAAATAAATTCATATAATAACTATAAAGTAAAATCAATAAATAAAGAAAACATTGAAAAAAAATACCGTAGGAAAACAAACATATACTTTAAAAATAACTATACTAGTAAAATCGTGTTTTCTTGGTTTAAGTTGAGCTTGAAAAAGCCAACTATACTGAGCTACATCTAATCTTATGATATATTATTATTATTCCTCTGAAGAGTCCAAAATTTAAACCACTATCTTCATCCTAGAGCTTTCAAGCTAGAACCACCCACCTTCGGGTGCGCTACGACTTCACGACGGTGGCTACTGACTCGGGTTGCTATTATCTTTTCTAACTGGATCCGGGCTTATGGTTTTCGTAAACCCGAGACTGTACCAAAAACCCACCTTAAATACCCATAGACTTGAGCATTGAGGGGGTGCAAACCTTTTACAAAATATACGATTATAATGTATTTACAGTTGTCGTACTACCATAAGCAGAAACTTAAAACACTTCTCTATGAGCATACAGCTAAAACCCAGCCCTAGAGGATCAGTTGCTTGGCTAGTCTCCCAAGTCTGGGTTTTTAAGTGGTTTTTTGGCCATCTTGTCACGCGGGTCTTAGCGGGTTTTAGCTTGGTTTGTAGCTGCATCCACGGTCTTAATTCTGGCTTTGGACGGGAAATTAGCATAGAAAATGATGCAAAAACATGCAAGTACTCACTAATCAGACTAGAAAACATACTTTACATGGTTTTGTCAAGTGGTTTTGGCCACTGTCCACGCTGGCCGTTACCTGGTCTTAGCTGGTTTTCTTACTGAATCAAATGGTTTTAGCTGGTTTAGTATAGAAAAATGAAAACAACCATGCTAGTTACGCACTAATCAGGGACTGAAAACATGCGTTTAACATGGGTTTAAAAAGTGGTTTTGGACCTGTCCCGCTGGCCCTTAGGGGTCTTAGCTGGTTTTAGCTGGTTTCCTTTACTGAATCAACGGTTTTAGCTGGCTATATTAGAATAGAAAAATGTTTAACAAATGCTATAGTAACTTGCCTTATCAGGGGGGGGGACTAGAGAACATACTTCTAACATGGTTTAAAGTGAGTTTTGGCCACTGTCACGCTGGCCCTTAGCTGGGGCTTAGCGTGGTTTTTTAGCTGGTTTTCTTTGACTGAGATCCACTGGTGTGTAGCTAAGATATCATAGAACAAACATGGATTTAAAACACACAGCCGTCTAGTAACTTACGATGAATCAGGTTAGAAAAATGCTTGTAAACATGCTTTTAACAGTGGCTAGAGGATTAAAGAGGTGTTTTGAGCACAAAACTGGTCACGCATCGAGGTCATTAGCTGGATCTTAGGAGAGTTTTAGTGGTTTCTTATACGAAATCAACTGGTTTTAGCTAGATTATCATAGAAAAATGCTAGCGACATGCTAGTCACTTGTAATCATGATAGAAACATGCTAGCGGGACGCATAGCTAGTCAATCACCTAAATCCTGCGTATATATAAAAACATGCTAGTCACTGCTGATAATCATGCTAAAAAAACACGTGCTAAGCGACCATACTATGTCACTTGTCTTAATCATGCTGAGAGAAGCAAAAATGCATACAGCGACTATGCATAATCACTTGATGCCATGCTAGAAGAAAACATGCGAACGACCATGACTAGTACACTCGTAATAGGATAAACACAGTGCTAGTCCCATGTAGTCACTTGCTTTAATCATTGCTATGAAACATGCTAGAGGACATGCTATGCAACTTGCCTTATCATGCTAGACTAGAAACATGCTAGCGACATGAAGACAATCGGGTTCGGTTTTTTCACCGGCGTTAAATCATGCAAAACATGAAAAAATGCTAGGGTCACTTGCTAATCATGCCTAGAAATGATTAGCGACATGCTAGTCAATCGCTAATCACCTGCTAAAAAAAACTGATAGTGACATGCTAGTCACTCGCTGAATGCATGCTAGAAACATGCTTATAGCGGACATGCTAGTAACTTAGCTAATCATGCACGTGACCGCTACAGTCACTTGCTAATCATGCTAGACAAACATGCCAAGCCGACCATGCTAGTTAACTGCTAAATCATGCCTAAAAAGCAAAATGTCTTTACTTGTACTAAGCATGCTAGAAACATGATAGCGAACACCTGCTCCAGCACAACACATAATCATGCTAACAACATGGCTTCGTGAGTGATGCTAGTCACTTGCTTAATATCAGCATATGAACAGAGAAACATTGGCCGGAGAAACATGCTAGCGACGTGTTAGTCACTTGATAATCATGCTAGAAACATGCTCGAGCGAACCATTGCTTAGTCCAAATCGCTAATCATGCTAAAAAAAATGCTAGTCACTTGCTACATTTTCATGCTAAAAACCATGCTAGTCGACGGCCTAGTCACTTCCTAATATGTGTAGACACAGCTATGCGGACATGCTAGTCACCTAGCAATTCATGCTAAAAGGACCCATGCTGAGGAACATGCTAGTTCACTGTTAATCTGCTACGAAAACACATGCTTAGCGTACATGCTAAGTCACATACGTCGTGAAAATCATGCTAAAAACCTGCTAGTGACATGCTATCGTAACTTGTTATCCTGCCTAGTAACCATGCCTTACAGCGACATGGGCTGCAGGTCACTTGCTATATCATGCTACCGAACACTATTGCTAACTGACATGCTAGTCTACTCCACTAATCATGCTAACCAACATGCTTGTGACAAGCTAGTAACTGCTAAATTCATGCTTTAGAAAACAGACTAGCGGACATAGCTAGGTCACTTGCGAATCATGCTTAGAAACATGCTATGCGACATGCTCAGTCAATCGCATAATCATGCTAAATACATGCTAGTCACGTGCTAATCAGGCTTACAAACATGCTAGTGGACATGCTAGCGTCCTCTTGCTAAATCATTTGTTAAGTACAATGCTAGTCACTTGCTTAATTATGCTCCGCAAACATGGACTAGCAACTTTGTCTAAGTCATGCTAATGATCATGTTGAGGCACTGTGCTTTTAATGCTAGCAATATGGTAATGCACTTTCTTTTTTAATACTTCTGACACTGTTCAAAATTTAACACGGCGTTTTAAAACTTTTTAAACTTTCAAAAACTTTCTAAATTTTTTTCAAACTTTCTGGTCAGGCTTTTTCAAGCCAACTTTAAAGTTTGAATTACCACTGGATACAATCACTATACAATCACAATCCTTGTAAAATCGTGTTTTCTTGACATGTACCATTGTTGAAGTACCTTGGAATACCAGCAACATGGTATTATTACCACTGGATACAATCACTGTACCATGATACCACTACAGTACTATCTCCCCCCTCAGCATTCTTTGCCTATCTTGTGCTGTGGGTACTGTATATATCCATCGACACTGTAACTGTCAGAATGTGTGCCACAGTTTAGCCAGCGCTCGGTTTCTCCGTTTCCCGTTACGCTCTCGTTGTAGGCAGATCTCAGGAGGTACGGTGCTCGAAAAACCGGTCTGTGGGAAAATCTAAAAAAAAAAAAAAAAAAAAAAACGTTCATGCTCGACTCTAAACCTCCACCCAACCCTCCCAGAAGGCGGCAGACTCTTTCACCAGGCACAGGCGCAGACGGACTGACAGATGAATATGCTGGAGCTGTAGCGGAATGCTGTAAGTTATTCGGCATTTGCGCTAGATTCGTGGCATTACAGTCCGAAAGCAAACGGCGCGGTGTATTTCGCGCGGGCACTGTGAGGGCGATTATGATTTGGCACAGTTAGAATGATACGATGTAGCGGTCCCAGCCGAACGGCGGAATGTTGTACGATGTTGCAAATGAAGACACGGGCACAAGGGTCTTGCGGAAGAGGCAGGCTCAGACGGTCTAGAATAATGGCGGAGCTGGAGGTGAAACACAATTTCAACCTAGCCTTGAGATTGACCCAGATGCTCGGTTTGTCGGCGAGAAGAAAGTGATTCGCTTGGGAACTTTTGTGTAGAGGCGCGGCGCAGGTTGGCGCCTGTTCTGTCGAAACGTAATAGAATGTGCGGTTTTTTTGTATGAGGTCTCTGCCCGACCGGCACGTGTGTGGAAGTGGTATGAGGGGCGGAAAGGAAAAGTTGTACGAGGATGAGTAGTTTACCACGACGCACAAGGATTACACGGTTGCATGGACCGCTCAGGCGGAGCTGCATACTTTTCGACGACTGGTTGTACGTAAAGAAGATGGATAAGGAGTTGTCAGGCATTGTTGATAGAAGGCACATTTAGCGCTGTTAAACGCAGTACATTTACCTTCTAGATGTGACTGATTGCACCGGCCCGCCTAGTTCTGTTCTTGTTCTACCAAGTCGAGGGTAGAATGGAGGACTAGTTCATTCAAGAGCAGAATGGAGAAAAGCAGACTCGGTTGTGTCTTTTCACGGTGGGAGTGACTGTCAAGCTCAACGTAGGTATTACTTTGCTCTCCTGCTTTTCAGGGGTTAGAAAATTTTATAAATCATTATATCAGTTAACTCATGTTTGCTCCACTTCATAGACATCACAGGTCCTAGTGTGGATGTGAACATGTTGAATATTGTCCTCTGTGAAGGGATGTGTGCTGAAGTCTTTCAAAGAGTTGTTTGAGATCCTTTTGCTTCTCCCATGCATTTTTAATGGCTTGATCTTTAATTATGATGCTCTTGTCAATTATAACAGCCTTTCTCAAACGGTGTCCTTTAACACACCTCTCCTGAGTGTAGCTTTATGTTCTGCTATAAAGGCCCCCCCACCCCCCCTCTTTGTATAAATGCATGTCACATAAACTACTAAAATATGCCCAGATTCCCCCTTAAGCCATAGGAATCTGTGCATTTGCTGCGCTTGCTTCTGTATGAATGAAATGCGCATCGGTGCAGCCTTAAGGT
>NW_024873588.1:0-1511 GCF_018340385.1 Cyprinus carpio | reverse complement strand
TGATTGATATTTTGGCGCATTGCCCAGCGCGATTCCACCACGGTAAGTCGCTTACAACAGTCTAATAAGCAAGATAAATGAATAAGCATTTACACGTCCAAAATTAATCAAATTTCGAGTTTATATAAAAAAAAATGTTGTATATATATATATATATATATATATATATATATATATATATATATATATATATATATATATATATATATATATATATATATAGGCCCTTATACATATATACACAATATGTTTTTTTTTTTTTTCTTGGAAATAAACTCACAATTTTACTTGTTTGACGTTATCGTGATGAGTCAAATGCCCTTATTGAGGGATTATTGGGCGGGAAATGGTTAGATTGGGTAGGGATATATATATATATATACTGTAGTATAGCCATTATACATATATGTAAAGGTATATCAAGACCCTGATCATTTTGTTATTTCCTGATTGTTTATTCCATTTGGAATTAAGGCAGAACCAGGATGAATGCATTCAAAATAATCATGATAGAAAACCCCGTTGTCCTCACACAATGACTTCTTTTTAACAACTCATTAATTTTTATATCGCTAGTGTGATTGCTATATGAGATGACACAAAGAGCCGATCATTTACTGAACCTCGCGCCTAGGTAGTTAGTCATATTGTAATATGTAGTTTGTGGGATCTAATTATTTTTCTTATTTGTTCTTCTCTTTCTCGGCAGGTTCCTTAATCCCTGCCCGTTAAAAAAAACTAGCACCTCATTACATCAAAAAATTAAAGAAAAGGCACTCTTGGTAAGAGCCACTACGTGTTTTGTATCGTTTACTCTCTCTACGTGTGTCATGTGTTCTCTCTCTCTCTCTGCATTGTTCTTTACTGTCTCTCCCCTCCCCTCTGGGGGGTGTTTTTCTGTTGGTTGTTTGTCTTTTTTTTGTTCCCTGAGTGTTTTACTAGTGTGTTTATGTATTTTGTGTTGCGGCCATGTCTGATTGAGCATGGACCGTCTCCTGAATGAGATGAGTGACCTTGTTGATCAGGCTGAACATCAAGCTCACCTCCAACAGCTCATTAGCATGCACCAGGAAGCAGAACCATCCACCGGTCAGCCTTCCACCAGTAATCCATCCACCAGCCGGCCATCAAAAAGCAAGCAAGACGTTAGGTGGATTAAGAGGGACAGTGATGGAAACATTATTTACGGCAGGCCCAGATCATCCCGGAAACAAGCAGGTACAATTTTTTTACATTAATGTTAAATAAAATGTAGACTCCAGATCTAGTTTTGCGTCTTGGAATGGTATACAACATGATCATAAGGCATGGGTCGGAATTAGAACATATCTGAGGTTATTATTACGTACCTGTGCTCAGCATCAGGTAAAAGTTTGTGTCATTGAGTGTAAAAAAAAGCAACAGCTTTTTGCTACAGCAGGTCCCAGTCACAGCCAGAGTCGAAAAGACTGGTGTCTCTCATATCAGGGCTCCTGAAACCAGTCTTGAGAAATGACCAGTGACTTTCCTTC
>NW_024873587.1:0-1803 GCF_018340385.1 Cyprinus carpio | reverse complement strand
CTATATCATTTAACCCAACACACACATATGTTAATTAAGCTTAGTTAAAAATATTTTAATACATTATTTACTAATCATTTTTTATTTACAGTTTTATTTGAAGATAGTTTATGTACTGTGAAATAACAGTAACATTAATATTATAAATGATAGGAATGAATACATAAAAAAGATTAATAAAGGATTCTGAAAATAGATTGGTCATTGGTGCCTGATCAGTGCATGTGCGGTTAATGCATGTAATAAGGTCAAACCTACAGAAGCGTATGAGAAAATGTTGCCAACGCAAACTTTTGTCAGGCCCATACCAATTTAACAATCCTTTTAATGAATCTATAAAGCATTTGTGAAATGATTATCTAAAATTATATAACCCGTCCACAATTTCTTTAGCGTTTTACAATACCTATTTATTTTTCTTTGAAAGATTTTTATACAATTGATTCTCAATGCTCTATATACACGTTTCTACACAAATTATTTAAAAGTAATCCTATAGCGCCATTCGTCTAGTGTGCCGGTATTTTGATTGGTTATGCAACACTGTCCGTTTGGTGTTGCTAATCGTGAACCAGCTCAGAATCATTGAAGTCGCGCCTAAAGGGCGCTAGAACAGAACGAAACAGAACATATGCCTACGTTAAAACCAGGTTCACACCGCTGTCTGGTTAATGCGTTCTTTTTTCCGAGTACCACAGTGTTATGGTCTCGAGAAGCGTTCAAAACTGCACAACGGTAAAAGGATGTGAACAAAAAGTAGTTAGAAATCGAAACGGGGCGAAAAAGAATGAATATCTAGGCTCATGAGCATAGAGAGAGTTGTGAGTTCGCAGGACACAGTTTGAGCAAAGATGAGACGCGTTTTTAAATGCGCCGCGCTCTCTCCGGAAGCGAGAGCAGCATGTATATGCAGCTTGCGATGTCTGTTTTTGTGACCAAAAGAAAAGGAAATCTCTGTGTGCGAGGCGGATAGATTTGTGCTAGATGCATTATTTTAATGTGCTTTTCGCGTTACAATAACTTCGCTCTCGCTACTGCTTCTGCACCGCATACACATTTTACTGCATGCAGCCACTACACGGCCCGGATGCGTGTGAAACGTATATATATGTAAAAAATCTATGTCAACAACTAGGAGGGCACCACTACAATGAGCTCGATGACACAAAGCATGACAAAAGAAAACTGTGCACAATTAATCAACACTCCTGGGAATATAGGAGGTTTTCACTTCCCAGTCTTCAGGGACAATTATATAATCAATCATAAATTTTTTTTTTTAAATACACAAATGTCTAGTATTTATTAAGATTGATGTGATCCCAGGATGAGTTATATTGTGCTTGGAAAAAAAAAAATAAGAACATCAATGTGGACTAATGTTATGCACTCCAACTGAAAAGCATTTGTAATGATTTTATTGATTTAGACAGGGCATTTACCAATATTGTTTTGCCTGCATTACAGCTAAGTTCGTTGTTTTTATACTTTTTTATTTCATTAACATATTCTTAACTAATTATTTAAAATCATGTTGTCCAAAATGTACAGTTTGTCTAAAACTGCAGAAAAGGATAAGGCTAGATTTCTTAAGCTGTAATGATAAAAAAAACACACACACATTACTGTTTTTTTTTTCGTGATTAAGAGATGTTAACTCTCTCTTCTAGCCACCCCCCCCCCCTCACACAGAGAAGGAAGAGATCAGATGTCTGACAGTTAATTTTCTGTATCATAATGTTGAAAGAACTATGCAATTTCCTCAGAATGATTCTCTTATGAAAAATGTTTGATGTTTGAATG
>NW_024873586.1:0-3367 GCF_018340385.1 Cyprinus carpio | reverse complement strand
GTGTGTGTGTGTGTGTGTGTGTGCGCGTGTGTGAGAGAAAGAGTTTTCTGAATTCCTGTCAAGTCAAATGAGTAACCAGTTGAAAACAAATGCAAAACATAAAAACACACTTACTTTAGCTGTCAATGCCATTATGGTGCGGATTTTCTGTCCTGCACATCCTCCTTTGTGACGGAACACCTTCATCAGGGCATCAGTGTATTTGTCCAGTTGACCAATGAATTTTGATATCAGCGGAACAGTTGTTATACGCATGAACTCCAAGTTGACCTGAAAAAAGATGAAAAAGGACACAAAAGAATATATTTCACCTTAAACAAGATGTGTTAGTGTATAAATCTGCACTTCCGTTTCAAACAACACTTAACTACTTACTTCTCCAATTTCAAACAATGCTGGCCATCTGTTTCGGACCTCTGTAATCATTGGCTCCTGAAGAATTTCTTGTCGTCGGTATGAGAAGGTACGCTGCATCTTTTCCTTGATAACGGTCTCGTTATTCTTTTTTTTTACCTCGGTCAATAGAGCAACCCTTTCCACCTCCAGGCTGTCATTGGTTTCACCTCTCGGATGGTTTGGACAGAAATTAACCTCTGCCCTCCGTGGCTTTTTTATGTTCGCAGCTGGTTTTCCCTGGCCTTTCTGTTTGTTTTTAAGTGAGTTGACTGTGACTTCTGGGTGTCCAGCTCGGCCAAGCTTGGTGCGGAAGTTCATCATCTTTATCTTAATATAGTGCTTCCATCCACAACACCCAGTCCGTGTTCCGTTCTCACGCAAACATGGATGGGTTTGTATCAAGGCCTCAGCAACTTTTTCAAACTGATTGTCCTTTGGATCCTTCAAGAATCTCCAGATCTGAGTTTGGGCTGAAGAGATAGGAGAGTTCCACTTGCATTGAATTCATCATTTCCTTTCTGGAGCTGCATCTCGGCACAATATGAAAATCGTGGCACTACAAAATCCTTTAGGCCAAGTGCAAGACCGGAGTCAGGAGATGACAATATGACAGTATCATTGCTGCTACAGGAGTCAACAGATGCTGAATCACTTGGTTCTTGTGACGAGGAGCTGCAAGATACATTGGAGGGAGTAACTGGGATTGTGGAGCAGTTATCTTTAGTGGATGGAGCTGAGGATATTTCGCGGAGGTGGTAGCCTCAACAAGAGGTAAGTATACCACTTTCAAAGTACTATGCGATCTTGAATATCATCAGAAATTGATAAGAGGTTCATGAATTCGTTTCCAAAGTCTACGTCTTTGTATTGAAGCCTAAACTGCTCTGTTACTCCAAAGAAGGTCTTAATTTCAAAAGCCAATTCATCCACAGAAGACGGTATTCCGGATTTAATGGTTAGTTTTCTTGCATCATCTTCACTTCCAAAAAGGACTCTGAAGCTAACTGGTCCTGCCATCCTGATTTTTAATCTGGGAATGCAGACCCAAAAAACATAGAATTGTCTTATTAATAAATAAAACATTGATGTTAAAGTTACTACATTCTTTTAAAAGAGTGCTGAAGATAGCCGCAATAACGCACTTTGATGACGATGTCTCTTCAGGGTTACCATGCGTTTGGAACAAACTGTATAAACCTGAGTGGATAGCAACAGGGATTCCGGCAATTGCGTGAACATAGTGGAAATGGTTTCAGCCTCAATGTTTAGCAATTCATGACCGGTAGATAATTAATGTCACAACACTTTGCATGGCCACATTCCACTATCTGTGAACAAAGACAAATAGAAAAAAAGTTTTTAGTGGGTGTTTTTTTGGTTTAGTCCCAAAATATTGTAAGAATCAACATAAATAATTTAATTTATACTTGCATTTTACTGTAAGCAAAAATACAGCTACTACTAGCGCATGGAATTAAATTTATTAATAACTTTTTATATACAATGAAATAACGACATAGGCACAATTTATAAGAAACTATGGTTATTTGCAAAGATGATCTTAGCTGTTCATGTCTGTAAAATATGTTTTTAATATGGTTTTTGAACTACTGTTGTTATGCTTTTTTTATGTTGAATCATATAACATTAAACTGAGATGAATTGTTTCAAATCAGATGTATTGATTCTTCTATGTATGAAAAAATCAATCTTTGGTAGGCATACATACAAGGTCTAGGAGTTGTTTCCCACCATTTAGTGATGTAAGGGAAAGATGCTTTATGTATGCTGAAAAGGAAAAAAAAGGTGGTTAGTGTAGAAACAAAAACATACTTTTGATTATGAAATTACAAAGCAGCATTATATGTTTAGAGAATTATTAGAATCGTACTGTCATTTCTAATTGCAGTAGTTTATAACTATCTTTATTTGGCCCGTCAACGTTAAATCCACAGAACAAGAGCACCCCCCCCCCTCCCCCCCCTCCCCCCCCCCCCCCCTCCCCCCCCCCCCCCCCACCCCCCCCGGACCAACAGCAAAAGACACAGACGGGGTAAAACCATGGTTCACATAGAAACACCCGACCAACTGGCAACTGTTGGAAGTTATCTGATGTACGATTTAAAAACATTTAAATTGCAGTTGGTTTAGTAATATCGTTTAATTACACCATCGCTATTTTATACTTTAAACAGTTAACACCGAAAACAGTGTTTTCATCATCGGATTTAACGTAAGCTATGCACGTGGCCTAAGGTTCTACGTTATGTTCTTCAGGGTCAGAAAATACGGAAAGTACCAAAAATAAATACGCATCCCAGTAACTTGTAATTATACTGTCGAGCTGAAAAAAGTAGCTTAATGGGAAAGGTAGATAAAGTTAGCTTTTATAAGAACCAGTGGCAAGTTAGTTAGCTACCATTAAGTGGAATAAATGCAAATTGCTAGTCAGTGCATTGATACAGTTTTCAATACGATATCAACAGCAGTAATAACAAACATAGTTATGAAAAGCAGTAAACTTTTATACGAAGACTACATATGTAACTCTTGCCTTGCATCAGGTTGATCCAAGAAAAGATAATCCGATGTAAGATGGCGAGAGAACGGTGTTTTTCAACTGCCCTGCCGCGCGCGGGTGCTGCTTTTTTTTGTTTTGTTTTTTTTTGGCCTGGCATTGCCAGACCTGTATGTGCAGTACCGCTCCTACCGACTGAGAATGGATATTTCCGCCTCTAACAATTCCATTGCCCCATAAATTTATAGGCAAACTGAATCTCATAAATATAACTATAGGATCTGGCTCTCCAAACAGCTAGATGATTTAAACCATATGCCATATGGTTAACTGATTAACTCGAATCGTTTGTCAGAATTACCATTTACATGGATTCTAAGCAATTTTGACGTACCATACATTTTGAAATTATTATTATTTAAATAAAATCAAAAGGATGCAAATACATAATTA
>NW_024873585.1:0-1344 GCF_018340385.1 Cyprinus carpio | reverse complement strand
TATAAATATATTTTCTCTAAGATCAAAAGAAGATCAAAAGAGAAACTAAAACCGTTTGTAACAGTATAAATATATTTGCTGTATCTTTTAATACATTTAATGCATCCCTGATGAATAAAAGCATTAACTGCCTTTAAAAAAAAAAAAAAAAAAAATCCTCCATTTAATTATCCAATCAGAAATGCACTGTATGTTTTTAGGTTTGTTGACTTGTGTTTTGAGGGAGTGGTTTTGAAAGAGGGGGTGTGTTTGAAGCTATTAAGATGGCTGGAAACAATTTATAGCACCAATAATTTTTTTAGGACTATTAAAAAAAAAAAGGAGTACAAACCTGGCCATCTGTTTGTATGCTTCCTCTGCCACAGCAAATATATGAGGGTCCATGTCCCCCATGTTTTGGCCGCTGTATGCATTGATAACTTCTTCTCCATAGATCTGAAGCTGCTCGTATGGGTTGATGGCCACCAGAACGATTCCTAAAAAGAGAGATTGATATAGCTTTACACCTACAAGTATCACAGTATCACATCAATTAAATCAGACAAAATCTTGATGTTATGGATAAAATAAACAAGTTAATTAAATATTTGCTCATAAATCTCAGCTAAAATATCAGGAGACTGGAATGATGTCACAGTAAGCAAAATGAGTTTCATGCATGATGGGTCATCCTCAAAGAGCGAACACAAAACAGACACATGTCTGTAAAAGTAAAAAGAAGCAAACATAAAAGAGGAATCATAAGGCAATAGGCATTGTTGTGACCTGACAGAGACAATAATGGGAATCATTCAGTCATTAAAAAACACAACAGACGGAACCAACAATAAAACAAGACAAACATTTAGACATTAGCTATCTGTGAGATGTCACGTCAGCCAGTGTTAGGATTCAAACATACATTACATAATATATGTCTTCTTTTTTTTCCAGAATAACTTTTCAGAAGAAGTAAACTTTAAAAGTAATAAAAAGCAAACCCAAAATGCAAAAACCTATTAACAAGGGCATGCTGTCATAGGGACAGTAACTAATAGAAACCCTGAATGTAATGAGTGTTGACTAAACAGAGATGTTGTCTTTGTTCCTCTCCAGTAAAGCCTGTTGACCCTGGATACGCAATTACCATATTTACAGTTGGTGTGAAGTATTTGCAAGAAGCCCGGAGAACCACATATAGGAAACCAAAATCTGTCTCACAAGACAGTAACTACAATGAAGAGCGAAACTACAATGAAACTAGGATATGCACTAGGGATGTAACGATTCACTCAACTCACGATTCGATTCACGGTTTTGATTTCACGGTTCGGTTCAATTCACAGTTTCCCCCCCCAGTTTTTT
>NW_024873584.1:0-3904 GCF_018340385.1 Cyprinus carpio | reverse complement strand
TGTGTGTGTGTGTGTGTGTGCGCGTACGAGTGTGAGTGTAAGTCTGAATGTGTTCGTGCGAGTGTGAGTGCATGCGTACGAGTGTGAATGTGTGTGTGTGTGCGTACGAGTGTGAATGTGTGTGTGTGTGCGTACGAGTGTGAGTGTGAGAGTGTGTGTGTAGGTCTGAATGTGTCCGTACGTGTGTGAATGTGTGCGTACGAGTGTGAGTGTGTGCGCGTACGAGTGTGAGTGCATGCGTACGAGTGTGAATGTGTGCGTATGAGTGTGAGTGTGTGTGTGTGTGTGTGTGTGTGCGTACTAGTGTGAGTGTGAGAGTGTGTAAGTCTGAATGTGTCCGTGCGAGTGTAAGTGCATGCGTGTGTGTGTGTGCGTACGAGTGTGAGTGTGAATGTGTCCGTGCGAGTGTGAGTGCATGTGTACGAGAGAGTGTGAATGTGTGTGCGCTACGAGTGTGAATGTGTGTGTGTGCAGTACGAGTGTAGGTGTGAAGTCTGAATGTGTCCGTGTGGAGTGCATGCATTACGAGTGTGAATGTGTGTGTGTTTGTGTGCGTACAGGTGTGAGTGTGAATGTGGCCGTGCAGAGTGTGAGTGCATGTACGAGTGTGAATGTGTGCGGCATATGCAGGTGGTGTGATTGTGTGTGTGTGCGTGTGCATTGCAGGTGTGAGTCAGATGTCCGTGCAGGTGTGAGTGCGTACAGTGTGAAGTGTGTGTGTGTGTGCGCGTATACAATTGTGAGTGTCAGTCTGAACGTGTCAGTGCGAGTGTGAGTGCATGTAGAGAGTGGATGTGTGCATGCAGAGTGTGAAGTGTGAAGGGGGGTGTGTGTGTAAGTCAGAGTGACTCCGTGCGAGTGTGAGTGCATGCGTACGAGTGTGTGTGAGTGCATGCATACGAGTGTGAAGGTGTTGCGTATGGGTGAGGATGTGAGAGTGTGGTAAGTCTGATGTGTCCGGCGAGGTGTGAGTGCATGCGACGAGTGTGATGGGTTGTTGTGTTTGTGCGTATGAGTTTGAGAGTGTGTGTGTAAGTTGCATATGTTCGTGCGTAGTGTGAGGTCATGTTGTACGTTGGTGTGTGTGTGTGTGGTCTCACCTGGGCACTGACAGCAGTAGCAGGTAAATAGAGTTTCATGTTGTCTGTAGAAGGCCAAACCAGAGACAGAAACTGATTTATAGTTTGTGTTCTGCTCATTATTCCTAATTTCATTCTTAGAGCAATAAACCTATCTATCTCTCTTCTATCTCTCTATCTCTAGCTATCTTATTTCTCTCTATTCCTTGCTGTGGCCCGCTGAGTACTCCTGCACTCAAAGACTTGCACTTGGCTTTCTTTCTTCTGCTTTTTTCTTCTTTCTCAGAAATGACCTCGTGCCGCCGCAAACATTCCTGTCTGTCTCTCGGCTCTTTTTCCTAGAAAGCCAGCCACCTTTCTGTAGGCCCATTAGTTTCCCTTCTTCGCCCTCCGATCTCTTCTCTCTCTCCGTCCATCAGTCATTCTCTCGCTCTCTTTACTGTCTGTCTCTCTCTTCGCTCTCATTTCTTCTGAACACCCCTTGAGAGCGAGGGGATCCTGTATAGAGGCAGGAAGGAGACATTCAGGAGAAAACGATGGGAGGGGGGGGGGGGGGGGGGGAAACGGAGAGAGAGAGAGAGTGGGGTGTGTGTGTGGTGTGTGTTGAGTGTGTGAGAGAGATTGTGTGTGTGTAGTGTGTGAGAGAGAGCGAGTGTTGTGTAGTAGGAGCCGAGGAGTGAGTTTGGTGTGTGTGTTGTTGGGAGAGGAGAGAGGAAGTGTAGTGTGTGTTAGAGAGAGAAGAGAGATTGTTTGTGTGTTAGAGAGAGATAGTTGTGTTTGTGAAGAGAAGAAGAGTGGAGTTTGTGTTGTGTTGTTTGTGGTGAGAGAGAGAGAGAGGGTGTGTGTGTTTAGAGAGCCGAAGCTTTTGTGTTTTGTGGTGAGCGAGAGAGCGTTGAGTTTTGTGTTGATGTGTGTGTGTGATGTACGAGTAGCGATGCAGAGTAGGCGAAGAGGAGGGAGCGCTTTCGCCACTTCACGTCCTATTTTTTCAGCTATGTAAATTCAAACCATGAATCGTCACACATTGATAGGAGCTGGGACTGTTTACCAGGAAACAACACACACTCAGTGAGTAAATAACAAAGTCCCATCTATGTGTATTGTTATGTGTTCTTTGTGTGTTGTGTGTTAGTCGCAGATACAATTGCCTCAGTGTGTGTGTGTGTGTGTGTGTGTTGGAAGCCACGGTGCTGCAGCCTCACCATCTGGGAGCCTTAAAACAAATCCTCACGGGACCCTCGACCACCAACACGACTCACACACACAACAAACACGCCCACACACACACACACTCGACAGGCGCTTCTGTTCTGCTCATCGAATTCATTTCAACCTCTGCCTTGTCTCATTAAAACCATAACAGACTCTTGTTACATGTATTCTCACTTTTAAAGACTCCCTGCTGCTGTGACTCACCCTCTTTCACTCTCATCTCCTCGATCAATACATCTTGTGTGTGTGTGTGTGTCGTGTCATCTATGCCCCCTGGCTGTACATTTCCTGTCTGCTGACCCCCTTACCTCCACCCAAAAAGAGCAAAAAGCCTGCCTTAACAGACTCCCTGATGGTGCCCAGCAAATTTGGAAAGCACCTGAAAAGCCCCAGTAAAGAGTGCAGCCTCTTTCCGGAGGAACACATGGACGCGCTGGACCGCCTTACCTGCGGTACCAAAAGCCCCCCTAAACACTGCTCTAACGAGTTTCCTTTCTACATTAAAATTCCCTGACCTTGTATTTATTACGTAATACACGGGCGCTTCCTCGGTAACAACATTCAGGATGGTTTTAATTGAAAACACGTATACATGAATATATAAATATTTTAGCAATGAATTCTGCTCACCTTGAATTCAAGTGCTTTTATATTCCCTCGAGGATGCTCAGAACCAGCGTGGCTGAAGTTTCAGCTTCGCAACCTCGCCTCTGACCTCCCCCCGTCACGCCGCGTGCTCCCACGCAGTCCCGCAAGAAATGTGAAAAGCTCATCCAAAACCGTGAACCAGAACTCCAGTTTATCCTTATCAGCTAAACCTGCCATATAAAACTCTCATCAAACCCTTTCCCAGATTCGGTTCTGCTAGAGCGTGTTTAAATCACTTATTTCGTTGGGTATTGCTCATCACGTGACTCCGAATCCGCTGTCACTTTTCCATGTTTTTATCTTCAAATTCTCGAAATAATGATAAACGGTATTTGTTTTGTTAGAATATAGTGAATGTAAAACGTAGGTATGATATAATGCCTTTGGAATGGTAGCGTGAAGTAAAATGGTTTCCCAAATAAAAGTGCAGAAAAACGAGTTAAGTACAGAACGACATTAAAAGATGCAGACACGTGCATAATTAAAATTAATACTTGTTTTATGTAGCGCTGTTAGTAAGAATCATTGTCCTCTTTCTTAAGGTTTTCTAAAAAACACTAATTAAAAGCTGGAGATTAGATTTAATGAAGCAGCTCACTCAATGTCAATGTTTTCATTTGTGTGTCACTTTGAAAAACTTCCATTCAGAGTTAAATGACTTATTATTATTCAAATGAGAAACCGTATGAATGAAGAACCAGGAGATTTTGACAGCAAATATGAGGAAACCGCCATCAAAGCACCGATGGCTTTATAGAAAATGAAGCAGTAAACACATCAGAACTCAAACAAGCACGTGTTATCAATTATACATAAGATCTGCAGATACAAGAGGAGGGAGACGAACAGCGCTGAGAGACTAACGAAGTACAACATTTTATGGGAGTGAAGAGCAGAAACCACTCAGTGCAGCGTAACTTCATGTGTTTGTGCATGATCTCTGTCCTGTGTGTGTGTGTGTGTGT
>NW_024873583.1:0-5398 GCF_018340385.1 Cyprinus carpio | reverse complement strand
TCCAAAAGAGGACACGACTAGAAATCAGTGGTTAAGTTGCATTTACAACACTGTTCCAGAACAATTCAACCTAAATATTCAGATGTGTACAGCGCATTTTGCGGAGGACAAGGACTGTTTCCTGTGAGTGCCGGTGTATGGTCTATAAAGGGGTCAATTCCAACTTTGCAAGGACAGTCTTGGCCTTCTGACCACAATCCTGTAATTACGTTTCAACTATGTAAGGAATTGCCACTGCTTTCAAGACGCAGTTTTTGGAGCATGTAGATATCGGGTAAAGCTTGTATGTGTCTCGTATCACAATGCCACAGTTTATGTTTACGTCAACCGCCAGCGAGATACACAACACAACGCCAGAAAACACAGTATAAGCCATTATAATGAGTAATTATGTCCCCACTGGATGCAACAATGCCCGGCTTGTAATGGGTTTCATTGTTTTTGTCTCACACTGGACACATGGCATCACAGCTGCTAGCGCATAACATTTCCACACGCTTGAGACATTCGCCAATCACAATGCACTAGATAGTTGGCCAATAAGCTTACACCTCACTTTTCAGACCGATGAGCGTTTAAAATCACGCGTTTTCAGAAAAAGCGGGGCATAGAGGAAACCAATATGTACATTGTGTGGAAATAGGTTTTTTGAACCGACCTACATAAACCGTTCTTACACCACATCACAAAGAATAATGTTTTTTTAAGCAACTTCAATATGACCCCTATAAAGAATGGGCCACCGGTGATGCCTTGCCAATTTTACAGGGACTTTGCGGTATCTCATTCGCTTTTCACACAGATCACTACTGATATTTGTACAGTTTGCATATCAGAAACCACAAGCTTTTTTTACGGCTGAAAAGGAAGCTGAGAGCCGAATGACCCTGGAAATGAGTTCCATAAAATTTACAAGTAAAGCATACCACTCTCTTACAGAAAAAAACAGGTGAGTTTAGTCTTTAAAGGTGCGAGGTATGTAAGTTGACTCTGGAAGTGGTTGAACTAGGTAATTGCAGTCAAATTCAAGAATACTGGAGAGGATTATTTTCCCCCTCCTCAGACTTTGAAACACCTGCAGGTTGCGGGGTGCGACAGACAACACCCACGGGACCTGGCGCTGGTGATGAGCGGAAGTAAAATCAAACCTGTTGTTTTTTTCCCCGCCCGGTGCAAACCCTGGTGCGAAAATACATGGGGGTAAACTGGCGGTGAAGGCGGGTGTCACAAACCACAACATAGACCGACATTCCAGCCAGGAACACAAATTTGCACTGTGGGATAACTGACTGTAGCATTGTATTTTCGGGTAAACAAGTATATATTACCTGAGCATGTTTCCTTGATATCTGCAAATGTATTATGATATTGCTAGCGCTAGTAGAGGCAAAATTTAAATACAGCTTCTTTAAGGTGGTACAGTCTGTAGACTTGTTTCGGCGGCATCGGCGCGGTGTATAACTGGCTGTAGATGACTCAAAGTACTACGAGAACAAGTTCAAAACCAGAGAGGCATCTGCTAGTTAAGGCTCTCAAGGTAACAACAAAATAGTATATATAGATAATATATCATAATATATTCGACTATATCACACATACATACTACTATCCGGCAGCTCGTATCGCTTTGAATGGGGAAACATCATTCTACAAACTGTCACTAGCTTGCGATTAAATTCTATTTGCAATCGCCAAAGATCGTAACAACTGTGGCCAATTGTTGTTTATTTCTCAACCACTTATAAAAGCTTTAATCAGGCTAATCAGCCAGCGCATGCGCAGTCTAGCGCACCGCTTACCCTGGCCCAAAGAACGCTACATTTTCTCGCGCTGCAGTGACGCGTGCGATGAACACAAGTATTTAATCCAGTGATGTAGCGACTGGCTCATTCCTGTCAAGACATCAAGGCTTGGGCAAAATTCCCCCCCATTAAAAACGATAGGTGTACATAGGCAGTCTTGGGGTGTAATCTAGTAGAGTCTTTGCGTTCAGCTTAACATATAGCATTTAACTACCAAGGTGTTTTCTGTTAAACTGGGATCAAATTCCTTCGCATCTGGATAAACAGATGGCTAGTAGCTTAACTATGCTCATGGACATATTTATATCGGCTCTTAATGTTTCTCTGTCTGAAACTACGAAATAAACAAGACCGACAAGTAAGGATCAGGCGAGGGCAGTGTCAGACGCGATGAAATTATCTGCAATGATTACAACAGATCTGAACAGTAGCAGATATACTAGAGCCCATCATAAGAACAGTAAGCGAGTGGAAGTACCTTCTGCTGGTCTTAGTTAAGAGAATGAAGATACATTAAATTTCTTTTTCCCCTCTGTTGTAAATGTTTAGATACGAAGCGTGTGACGTACTGTTCTACACCAATCGTAGAGATCAAGCCAGACCAGTGTGTAGAGCTGTTTTTTGCAGCCCTCAGGCCATGTGCCAGCCGCCGGGTCATGACCGATAAACTCCCCTCACAGGTCTCTCCGTTTGGTGAAAAGATTTCATTGTGAACATAGTTTCTATTCATTATGGACATAAAAACATTTATTCAATTACCTGTGCAGCACCCATGTAGCTGCCGGTGGCACGCTAAATTCCCCCTTTCATAAATGTACACATTATGCCTATATGTAGCCTATGTCCTGTTGTGTGTTTATTTCACACTTTAAAATCTACTTTATTTGCATGTTGTGTTGTGTCTCATTGTAGTATTTTCTCTGTGCATAATAAGCGGTAACCTAGACACAAACATAAAATAAAATTCTAAAATTTTCCAAAATCACATTTTGACTTTCTAGATAAGCCGGTCCAAAACAAAAACAAAGAAGAAGAAGAAAAGATCTCTGTCCTTCCTTACAGTAGACCATGGTCCCTGTGATGTGTGGCGGCTTGGTTGTTCTATGGATAATTACAATAAAAATGTGTCATTAAAACAGCTTCCTGATGTATTCATCTCAGTCTGGCTTTTTAGTCATAATAAATTTGCACAAAGCAAACTGGAAGTTTAATGTTGGAAATGAGAAATGGAGACGTGAAAGCATGAGTCTACTGATAGCAGGGCATTCCCAAACGCAGTATCCCATCTGCATGTCCTGTATCACTGCACACCTGCACCACTTACCGGCAGATCCCAGTCAAGACTCAGATCCAGTGAATCGATTATTTATCCATGCACAGGCATGCTTTAATATCTTATATGCCAGCTAGTGCTCAGGATTCCTTGAGATTGCATTAAACATTCAGTGCCCTTCTTCTTCTTCGTAATCTAATTGAGGGCATCCAGCTACAAAATGTGCAAGGGGGTTCTTTTTAAAACAGAAAAATATTAAAGGGAAGGATGAGAGGCGGGGGGAAGAGGAGACTTGATTGATGTACCTGACTATGGAAAAGATGGAAAACTTGGGAAATGGAAGATAAGAAGTGTGTCTCGCTGACCTCGCAAGGCTGGGAGTCATTAAAAAACTCTGGATCACTTGGTCCTGTGGGAATCAATCTGATCATGTTATCAAAGCTCACGACAGTTTTTATGCATAGAGATCACTGAGATGCAGATTATTTTATTTATCAGGACGGATAACAAACGATAACCAGTAATCTAAAATATTTTAGCAGTTTTTCATTGTTAAAATATTATTAATCCATTTTATTATTGTATACTTTTTAATAATTATAATAAATATAAAAATATAATTTAGAATATTATATTTATATTTATTCATTTTATATCCATTGATTTAATATTTTGCAGTACTTTTTAAGTCCATATTATTTTATAGGGACTTACTGTGCCTTGGCAGTACATTTTTCTATTAAGTATATTCTTCAAACCCTATCACACAGGCAGGCAATGTTTAATTCAAATATTGGGTAACACACCGGTGACATGCCCAAGCACATTGCAAATCCATCATGTTACAGTTTACAATTGGCCTGTTTTTTACAGCCTTTGTATACAAAGTGCAAACATTCATAAAGCTCAAGAAGCAAGAGATGTAAACACTTTGAACAGGACACCGGTAATACAGGTTTTTATTTTAATTTAGTTATTACTGTAAATATTTGCTGTAGGTTCAGAAAGGACTACCAAATAATAGATATAAGTATGCTCTTCTATTTGTATAATTCGCAACAAGTATGATAAGGTTTTGCAGTCCGTTGGGAAAACAAATCCTGCTATTTTGGTGCACGAGCTGCCAGCTGCGAGTGTTGTGTTCGTTGACATGAAAAGCTGCATTTATGTGTAAATGCTATTTTGTTGGGTCCTTTTATACTCATCAGCCCCGCCCGGCGCCCACACTATAATAGCTCCCGAAGCCTTCATGCAATGCGGGTATAAATCACTTGGCCAGAGCGGACCAGGCAATGGCAATATAACTGTGTTTCTACTGAGTTTCTAGAGCCTATGGACCAATAATCAAATGACCTTAGAGCATACCTTGCCTTGCTATGGGTGGCTTTCTGGTCAGGTCTGAAATTTATGCCTCTGAAGGCCTTGCCGATTATTCACCCCAGCATAATCTTGACATTAAGGTTGGCACAGACTAGAGCACGGTTTGCACGAATCCAAACCGATGAAAGCTTCTTAATTTACGTGGTGTCTGAGTTGTGTCGCCAACAGCAATCGACTTTTTTTGAACAGCGCGGGCCCCCCTGATCCCCTAATAGATACCACTTCCCGCGTCTATGTCATATTGTGACACTTATTAAGATAGTCCAGGGGCAATTCTGTTTATCTTGACCCCCCCCCCCTGTGCCACGACCCCCGAAAAGGTGGTGTGTAAACAACCATGTCCATAAAATCATTTTTTTCTCATTTATTCTTTTGCACGTTGTGTCACTAAAAGCAGCGAATAACACACCCCCTATAGGAAGGGCAAAAAATGAATCCTTTTATTTAAATAATATTTTTCATTACACTAAACTGTTGATGTGCAAAAATGGCATACTGGCTAGCTTTACTGACTAGAGAAATTATTGAGGATTTTTTATTATTTTTCTGGTGTGTGTGGTTTCAGGTAAAGCCGTTTGTTATTGCAATATCTAAGAATCCTTTTGTACTTATGGGGGGCAGTCTTTGGTCCCATTAAGGACATAAGCTTTATAAATCACAATAGAATGCTCTTTTTTTCAGTTAGAAATTCTTTTTCTGTGAGGGTTAGGTTAGCGGAGTTCTGTGCCAGAGAGCAGGCTTGGAACCCAATGTATGTGTGTTTTTGTAGCCGCAACAGGAAATATGATGCATAGTTTTTAAAATGACATCACAATAAACATTAAGATCTTTCAAGGGATGTCTTTATTTTTACACAAAGTAAACTAAATTGAATATTGACTAACAAATCGTTTTTTAAGGAAGCTTTTACTTTATTGGCGTGATCATTAAGCTTTTGTTTATG
>NW_024873582.1:0-385 GCF_018340385.1 Cyprinus carpio | reverse complement strand
AAGTTATAGTAAAATATCCTGGCTTTTCCAATCTTTACAATGGTAGTGAATGGGGGACCCCTATGTTTGAATCCCAGAAAAGTGCATCCATCAATCATAAACAGACTCCACATAGGTCTGTTGCAAAAACAGCAGCATTGTAATATCACACTATTGATGAGCCTAACTGCAGGGGAATGCAACAAATGCAACAAAAAAGCAAATCTTTCTTTTTTCTGTGTGTGTAAGGTTATGCCACAAGTAAAGCTTGGATGTAAACACTCATTACAAAAAAATCTCATTACATAGTTGAAACCTCTGCCAGTAATGTGAAACATTTATACATATTATCACACAAGCTTTATCATTCCTAGTCGTGGCAAATAAAGTCTGTACTGAGGTAAGG
>NW_024873581.1:0-8581 GCF_018340385.1 Cyprinus carpio | reverse complement strand
TGTAGAATGGAAAAGCTGAAGTAAGTATTTTAAAAGTGTATCCCATTAATTACCCAGACTCTATTGACCCACCACAGTTTCATAAATTTGAAAATATTTTACACTTCTCATCAGAACTACACAATTAATCAAAATAAACTCGAAATTGTGATATGGGTTAGTGCAGTTATCAAATCACAAAGGCTGCATTTTAAGTTAGAAGAGTAGAAGTTCTGAATGGCTGTTAGATAAAAATAAATAAATAAATAAATGGCTGGTGAGTGAGTTATTTTGAGTTTATAATGTGAATTTGAAAGGTTCACCTAGTTGTGCGTTTATGTAATTTCCAACATTTTTTTGACAGATGATGTGAACAGATTTCACCAGATATGTACAACAAAGTGTTTATAACAGGGTTGGTACAAGGTGCTTGAAGTACTTGGATTTGACTTTTTGAAATGTAAGTCCTGGAAAACCCTTGAAAACAGCCATATTTTTGAGAAGGTACTTGAAAAATACTTGAATTTATAAAGGGCAGTATATAAATTACTGATATTTTTTTCCTCGATAAAACAATCTTTTTAAGCAAAATTAACATTGCCACGCATCTGATATAAATACAGAGCCGTTTCGCCTGACTTTTAGCAGCGCACGAGATCTCACGATATTACTCCTAGAGGCGAAAAGCGGTCTCGCGATATTAGTATAAAGTTGTTTGTGGTAAACCTTTTGATAGTTCTTGCATTATATTGTTCGGTCTTTTAATGCATGTGTTGTTCGTTTGGGTTTCATTTGGGAATGCATATAAAGTCTGAGGCGTTTTGTGTTGCACTGTTATCATTTACAAGCGTGGAGCACATCCCGATCTCAGCCGCTCGGGGCTCAAACTCTTCCTCTGCATATGCTGTGAGTTTGTGTTGCTTAGCGTTCATCTGGGAAAACAGTGCATGTTATCTCACTAGTTTTAACGTAGATGTGTGTACATCGCTATTTCAAATAAAGGTTCCAACCCTTGCTCGGAGTTTGCATGTGGCTAAATTTAATTACATGGATTGTAAAATGTCCTTGAATTACTCCCAAAAGTGAAAATTGCTGCCCTCTCAGTATTGTTATATACATATATACTTAAATTGGTTATTTTTCATATTTTGTAGTAGGCATATTACATTATTAACCTAGTTTAAACAGTGTTGTTTAATAAAACCATGTAATGACTGGGTTTGATGAACTTTATTTAAACCCATTATTATTCCGCATCGATGTTTCTATCTAATAGTCACCCTTAAGCCTGTTTTCACTTAGGTCTATTTGTATTACTAAAAAAGCAGATTCTCATTGCACAAAATGAGTAGATTACCTTGATTACCACAATATCATTAGTTTACAGCCTATATTAGTTAAAATATTTCCAAAATACACGCATTGTTTATATTTGTGGTGATTTAAAAGACACATCTTTTGTCATTTCAAAAAAACAATCTTAAATAGTATTTTTTTAACAATATTTCTCAATCATGAACCAAGTATCGTATCCTACATCTCGTGAAGCTAAGTGCATAGTGTGATATTTTTTGGTGATAGTAGCTCTAATCTCCCAAGTGTATGATCGCTTTCGTCTTCTTTAGGTCAATCATATATTCATGAAAAAAAAAAATAGTTTGAATAAGGAAATACTTTTCCAAAGTTTAAGCTGCCACAGTCATTGCATGCGTTTGTGCTGCACTTTATTTGTACCATTTTTGTTTATTAGAAATTTGAAGATAATACGCATATTGTTTGAAAAGTAGATCTCTGATTTAGCCCTTGAAACCAAAAAGTATGTCCAAAAGTCCTTGAAAGTCCTGATTTCATTGTGCCGGTTCTGTACGACCCTGTTTATAAACCTGGTGAACTAACACAAAACTTAAAGGTCACTGTTCATTTCCCCCAAAAACAGCCTGAGGGCTCAACATTGTGAAAGTAAAGAAATTAACATTAAGAATAAATAGCATATGTTAGTATTCCATCCTTGAAAACTGAAATCCTCTCCAAAAAAGCTAAACGTAGTACTAAGCGGCTATTTGGTGTAATTTATGTATCGATTAATTATTTTTGTTTCTCTCTTCTACAAGGTAAACGCATCAGTATTACAGATGAGGTTGTGCTGCTCTGTCATCAGCGTGTCTGCAAACCTCGAGAGCTGGAATCTCAAGCAGGAATCAAATAGGAGACTCTGATTGACTGAAATCTCCAGTCTGCTGAGAAATTCCCAGACACTACAGATACTCAGGTCGGAATTTGTTACACCTAAACATGCAACCATTAAGCTCCAGCTGGTCCGTAAACGGTCTGTGTCACAAGGAATGGGTCCATGCTGTGAAATTGGTGTTTGGTTAGATACCCTTAGAAAATCTTGACAGATTGATTTTTTTAAGGTGAGGAACTGTTAAATCCTAATCGGGTATAAGGTTTTTTATGTATTGATTTAATCTTTCAGTAGACTTTCAGACTGCAGTATCATAAAGAAGGTTATAATACAGTTGCAATCAAAATTATTCAACCCCCTTGACCTGCAAGACATTTAGCTGCTGAGAACAACATTTCATGAAACCAGTTCAACAAAGGCATCAGTAAAGTATAAGAGAAAGTTTGTTAATACACTTTTGAGTTATTCTGAGAATATAACATTGATGAATTATGATGAAATTCAAAATTGGCTCTAAATATTTGTTCAATATTATTCAGCCCTCAAAAAGTCAAATTTTGCGCAGAATCTTTTATTCTTTAAAATCAGCAATAAACGCTGTCTGTAAGTGTTTAGACGCTTCTGTCACCTCTCTACTACAGTCTTGGCTCATTCCTTGCCTGAAAAAGCTTCCAGATCACTGATAATCTTTGGTTTTCACATTGCCACTGCTTTTCTTGTTAAATTCAACCAGATATTTCAATGAGAATTTAAATCTGGAGACTGAACAGGGGGGGGGGGGGGGGGGGGCCCACTCAAGACAACATTCTAGGACTGATCCCTGACCCAAGCAGAGAAGGTAGATTTGGATTGTGGTACTTTGGGTTGACTGTCCCTGCAGAGGGAAAAGTCCATTATTGATCATCAGCTTCAGTCTTTGCACCAAAGGCATCACAATTCTCCAGAGGGGCGTAAGTGGCATTTTGGGCGAAATCGAGGGCTTGGAACCAGAGGGGCGTAAGTGGCATTTTGGGCGAAAATTACACACTTTCAAAAAAAGCTTGGGCCGTAAGCATTTACCTTACCGACTTTGTATGTTGCCATTTTTTCCTTTTCACAACACTTAAAAGTACGTTTTATAGGGACTGAAGACACCAAGTGTATGGAAGTGTTTCGACGGTGTAATTTTGTTTGTCCCATTCCTCCTGCAAATCAAGTCCCTTAGGTGGGCAACAGTACCGGGGTCTTCGTTTGTTCGGCATTTTGCACTTCAAAATGCGCCACACATTCTCTCTTGGAGAAGGTCGGGACTTGCAGGCAGGCCAGTTCAAGTACCTGTCCCTCTTCCTCCGCAGCCAGGACTTTTGTAATGTGGTGAAATGCAGAATGTGGTTTTGCATTGTCTGTTGAAATATGCTGGACCCGTCCCCGGAAAAGATGTTCTTCTTGAAGGCAGCTTATTATAGCTTCCAAAATCTCTATGTACTTTTCAGCATTAATGGTGCCCTTCACAGAAGTGCAAGTTACCTTTTGCCAAGGGCACTGACCAACCCCCCCATACCAGACAGACCCTGGCTTTTGGACTTGTTGCTGGTAACAGTCTGGATGATCCTTTTCTTCTTTGGTCCAGAGCACACAGCGTCCATTCCGCCCAAAAACACCTGAAATACTAATCTCATCTGACCACAGTACAACGTTTTCCACTGTGTGATGGTCCATCCCAGATGCCTCCGAGCCCAGAGAAGTCCGACGGCGCTTCTGGACACTGTTAACATAGGGCTCTCTTTTTGGCACAGTACAGTTTTTAACTGGCATGTTGTGGATGTAAACTACGTAATGTGTTACTTGACAAAGGTTTTGCCAAAGTAGTCCTGAGGTCCCATGTGGTGATGATGGCTTATAGATGAATGACGATTCTTGATGCAGTGCTGCCTGAGGAGGATCGGAGATCCACGGGTGTTCGTTCAGCTTAGGCTTGCGCCCTTGTCCTTTACGCACTGAAATTCTATCAGATTCCTTGAATCTTTTAATTATGTTATGCACTGTTGAATGTGAAATATCCAAATCTCTTCCTATCTTTCTTTGAGGAACATTGTTTTTAAACATTTCAATAATTTTTCTCACTACGTAATTTCGGACATTTTTTTTGTTGTCAAAACTGGCGATCCCTTTGTTCGGCCCATCTTTGAGCTCCCTAAGGATTAGACCTACTCTTTGATGCTCCACTAATTACAATCACCTGGTTGCCAATCACCTGTTTTCAAATCACATCATTATTTAACCATTTTTTACCTCATTACTAGCCCCTAATTTGCTTCTGGTGTCCCCCAACTTTTTTTGAAATGTGTTTGCAGTCTTAATGACAGGAAAGGATGCTTTTTTACAAATGACATGAAGTTTGACCAGACAAAAACTCTGCAAGTATTTTTGTGTTCAGATTGTCTTGCAATGAAATACAAGTCAAAGTAAATTTAGAAATCACTACTTTCTTTTTTTATTTGCGTTTTCCATACTGTCCCAACTTTTTCTGATTTGGGGTTGTACCTTTGTCTTGGTCTAATCTGGCTAACTGTGATTTAAAGTAGCCTAATATTCTGGCATAGACTATTTGGTAACACTTTATACTTGATTTACAAGCATATCTATAATGTGTTTAATAAATTTATTTTCATACTTTATTAATAATCAATTTATCATTTCTAAATGAAGTATAGCATTATTTACACACCAATTATTTAGGAGTTGTCCATCATAAGATCACTTAGAAATTGTAAGTAAATGATAAATAAATTATTTAAATGTACATTCAACATCTTATTATTCCAGACATAATAGTAAGTTGCTTGGTGTGTTAATAATGATTTATTATGTATTTCTACTGTAATTCAGGGTTAATTTCAGGTAGTTATAAAGCATTAGTAGTGGTCAGTGAACTATTTTGTGAGCTCATCTAAAGTGAGGACTAGTTATGCCTTGTACTAGTTATGCCTTGTCATTAATCACTATTAATGATTAATAGTGTGCCGTTATATATAAAGTGTTACCGAAATATTAAAATTTTTTTCTTTAGAACATTCACAGTCAACTTAACTCTAACCCTGAACTACGAGATTCAGGGAATTATCATGTAGGATATTAATACATACTGTATGTAAATCATAAAGGGACAGAGCCGATGAGGTGAGTGGAGAGAAAACAACATTGCAGTTCTTCTTATTCAGATACTTGTGGTGGACAGAACAGGAATGCTGCCTTTAGCCACGATGTGCCCTGCGTGCTGTCAGCTCACTGCCCCTCTCCCACTATTGACCATAAATACATGGAGTCTGGTCACAGCCAGATGGGAGTGTGATAGTTGTGCATGCTGCAGTGGAAACTGCAAAGAAGAAACGTTTCTATTTACTCCCCTGATGGCTATACACACTTGATGAGAATGGCAAGACGGAACGACCCCTACAGTGTACATTGCAACCTTGAACACAAGGACTCTTCTGGACTTCAAGTCCCCTCCCAACCACATACTCAAAAACAGAACAAAGATGAGGAGGGACAATCAGTTCATTGGCAAGAAGATTAAATGGTTCCGCTACACTAAGAGCATGCCCCAAACACAATCTTCTTCAGTATGATTTCACCGCCCCAAACTTCCGAAACTGACGGTGGCACAACAGGCAACAAGAGGGCACCAGAACCACACACCCCAGCTCATTGTCTGAACGTCCTCCAGGGATTTCAGTGCCTTAAAGAAAAAAGACCTACTCACCCTGTGCACCAATGGGAGTATTCCCGCACTGTTATGCAGAGTTCTAAAACACTCTGACAGTGGGCAATGAGTGAACTTTTTAGTTCAACTAAAGTGAACTAAAAAAGTGAAATAGGTAATAAACACGATAAAAATCAACTGTTTCAAATTAAATGTTAAACACTGTTTGAACATGAATGTGAACTCATAACTGAAAAACTGAAATTAGAACGGTATGACCAGGACATGTTAAAACAGTTTTGCATGGATGTGTATATTTACATGGATATGTATACAGTATTTTAAATTAAAATGAAAAGTTTAGAAGTTAGAGTGTTTTTAACCAATGTTTTTACCAATCATTTCTGCATTGATCAGCAGATACGCCCTATTTGTCTTTAGAAGAATTGGAAATGTTTGGTGCCAAAAAGGCGTATTTGATGTTCTTGCCATATTTTCAAGATTTTGCAAGGTTTTATAATATGTTCATTGTGTTAATATGCCATAATATGTTCACTTAAGAACTTACTCATATAAGTATGTATGTGGTTGCAATGTTGTGGTTGTAAAATTATTAACACACAACAACAAAGTCAACTCAAAATATTAACCTTCAACCACAATAAAGTTTGTCAAATGCCACTTACGCCCCTCTGGTTCCAAGCCCTCGTAATGATGTCCTTCATACAGTCATGATTTCCACTTCCTGCTACAGTAAAGCAACCCCATAACAGCACTGATCCACCTCCAAGTTTGACGATGGAGATGGTGTGTCGTCTGCTTATTACTTTGTCCTTTTGCAGCAGACAGACCGCTGATTTCATGTTCCCCAACGTTTCCGTTTGGTCACCTCACTCCATAAAGTATGGTTTCCCGAGCTCCACAGATCGACACAAAAAGAATTTTATCAAGTTCAAGTGGGCCTTTGTTTCTTCTTGATCACGAGTGGTATGTTTAAGCAAGATGTCCTCACAACATAGAAGGCCATACTTTGTACTAGTGTTCTTCTTTGACACTGCATTGAAATGGTTTTCCTTCGTTCATCAGCTCACATCTTGCAAGTCTTTAGCTTTGTATTTGCTTAGGTTTTTTTCTCAGTTGCTCTGATTAAACATTTTATGATGTTGGGATTTTCTCGTCCACACCCTCAAAGGTTTTCTGGTATGCTCGTACACACTTAAAGCTAGGGAATAAGGCTGAGCTGTGTCTCTAAGGAACTTTTAATGTCCTTGGAAATTCTTCAAATAGCCTTAGACTTTCTAAATTAATACCGTTTTATTCTCTATAGATTCTCTTTTACTTTTTGAAGAGATCTCATTGCCTTTTGCTTGTTTGCTACTTCCAGCACATCCGGCTTGTGCTGAAGTAGCAAATTGGCATGTTGAATGGGGGGTTACATAATTTATGACATAGCTCTATTTATTAAAATCTCTTATAACTCAAAATGTTACATTCTAATGTTGACAGTATGACTTGGAGTATGCCAGTGAACGGTTATAGATGTTATTTTTATTTTATCCTGGATCTTCAGAAAGCTTGTATTTGTAAAGTACTGCCGTCTCTGAGGTGTTGAGTAAGTTTTGGATTGCAGCTGTGGTTATAATTTTGTAAAATGAAAATGGCAAAAATTGCATTTGTTGTAGTTTACGTTCACCAGTATATAACTTAAACCTGTGCTTCACTGTGAAAAGAGTCCATTCAGGTCAAAATTCCTACAAGTACATCTTTTTATTTTCTTCGTTCTAGAACCATGTGCTTGTGTGACAATCTGGGTAATAAGCTTCGATAATGTACATCCAGCCGGTTGTTCTCGCAGAATAAACCCCGACAGGGTGATCAAGTGAAGCAGAAGTCTTATATCAGCCTGAAGGGGGTTGATTCTCTTTGAAATACCCGGCTGGATGTACATTGCTCGATTGCTTATTACACAGCGACTTGCCACAGAAGTAAATAATTAGATGCAAAATATTGATTTGAGTTGAAATAATTTGAGCATAAAAGCTTCTGTGAAGACAGCAGTTGTGAGCAAGCGGCAAATTCAAACTAAACGGACAACTGATTTGCAGTTAACATGCAGGCCCTCTTGGTGATACTGTAGCCGGTATTACCCATTTTGGATGTCTACCTACTGCTTTATGGTATCACTGATCTTGCTTTGCTGGAAGATTAAACAAACCATGCGCTGTGCAGAGAACGTGTTTTCAAAGAGCGCTGGTCTGTTTAGTGAGAGCACAGAATGGCTTCTCAGTCAGTACTGCTTTCTTTTTCCATGATTTCAGTGAGGACATTATACATTCACGTGATTTATAAAGGGAGGTGTTGTCACCATATATGGTTTATTGGAGGCATTTCTGAATGCAAATGACCATGAACCTCGTTTTTTAAGTCTAGATCTAGGCACGATGAGTAGACAGAGATCACTGGATCTCAATGTTCTGCACGACTGAATCAGATCGCTGCTCTACTGCAGGATAAACACTGTACACTCAACACACTGATGTATATTATTACAATGTTACAAGGACATTTTTAAATTCTTGCTGCTGGGTGTTTTTTGTGTGTCTTGTATAAGAGATTGCTGACTGAAAAAATCGTGAATTTTGTAATGTGGTTGTCGTCGTCATCATCATCATCAGCAGCAGCAGTATTTGTCAACTGTCAGCTAAAACATACTGGTAAATATTCAGATTAAAACT
>NW_024873580.1:2568-7393 GCF_018340385.1 Cyprinus carpio | reverse complement strand
TTCTTCTTTAGGCTACACTTTAGCTGATGAATGAAGAACAGCTCACCTAAACAGAAACAAAAACACAGATATTGTTTAATCATATTTTCTCTCTACAAAGTCCTGAAGTGACAATCGACAGATGATCAAGAGTCTCTTACCTTCTAGGTATCAACAGCTTCATCTTGCTTCATCTCTCTCCAGGAAAGCAGGCATTGAGATCTAGAGCTGCTTCTTTCATACTGCATCTGTTCTCATTAAAGTCCTTCACAAAGAAGTATTGCATGTCCTCTTTTTGTAATATTTTCTTAAACTTTCAGAAATTCTTTCTTTAGAAATGTATTGATTATTTTGCTCTCAAGATCCTACAAAGAAAGACAAAAATTAATGACAGAAAAATATCTTCATCTATATTTGGTCAAAGTATTATTCAGTTCATTAAAATATTCATCAAAAAATCTCAGAGAATAGGAGACAAACATTAATTTGCTGTAAATATTAATAAAAATGGGTTCTCATTCTTATTTGATGGATTCTTAAAAAGAAAAAGTAGAAATAAATGTTAATAAATAAATGAAATAAATGATTTCATTCTTATTTTATAGGTTCTTAAAAATAGAAATTTGAAATAAAAGTTCTGTCACACTCTTATTCAATAACATTTTTGTTTATTATAATTATTAAATATTCCTGAAAATGTGTTTATTACCTGCGAAGATCTGCAGGACGAATGTTTGCAAAATTCTTGTGGTTCCTGTGAGGCTGTATAAATCTGGATCTAATGTTCCAAACTGAAGGCTGATAGTAAATAAAATAAAATCAAAATACTTTCTTTTAAGGGCAAATGACCAAAATATATTGTAAATATTTCAGCAAAGAAAAAAGCAAATACTGTGATAAATTTATGGACTATAAGTTTTATAATAATTATTCACTGATACACTTTGACACAGTCTAATACCGTTTGGTTTGTGATGTTTCTTCACTGAAGTCTGGTGCTTCTCCCTTTGACCGGTCACTCTTCACAGACACAGAGATGGAGCACATGGAGCTCTGATGTCTTACGCACTAGAAAAATTGAATCATAAAGAACAAACAGCTTCACTACAGAAGCTCATGTCAGTCTCATTTAAAGAGCTTCATGTGAGGATGGTAATGAAGCACAGTATAGGAATGGCATGTCCATCTAGTGACTATGATGATGAAAGACATTCATTTTGTCTCCATGATCTCTTTTCCATGGCTAATTTATACCTCCTAGGTGGCTTGCTTGGTGGTGATTGTGTTTACTGGAAAAGAAGCTCCATGACTGAGGTTCTAATAAAGAGGAAATCAGTTGTGTATTGTTTTATTTCATTCATTTCTATCTCAAGCCTCTTAGTGGAGAAATAAGCCAGCACAAACATTTATAATGTCAAAGATATATAATATAGCCTTTGGATTGATGTTTTTTTCCCCCCCTCACGGAAGTCTTGGTACGTCAATCCCTTTTGACTTGGTCACGTACTTCACACAAACATGTGATCCTTGAGCTTTACACTAATTTGACACAAGAGATGAGAAGAGAAACTTTTTCTACTGGAGCTTCATCTGTGTTTTATATTGACACACAAATTCTCTCTATGTCCTTCACAGAAAAAAAACGATTTGTCAGAGTTTTAAAGATGAGCAGGTTCATGTCTTGTTTACAGAATACATTTGGTTTAAACAATTTCTGTAAAGTACTTAAAATTTGACTAAATATATTTTTACAAAATTTTGACTGATCTAATTAAAGAGATTTTATTTTTCATTTACTTTTTGGACTAAAATGAGTAGAGCAGAAATGTCAGCGCTACACAGTTCTGTTAGGCATACCTGTCAATTATAAGGGAACTCATATGACACTCTTTTTAAGGTTAATCATCTTTTGTTTACTTGGCGTGGTAATAATACGAGTTACCAATGTCGTGTGTAATAATTACCGTTATCCATTTGACCCCCGAGTCGCACAGGACTGAGCTGAAACGTTTCACAGAGGGAAAGCTTTTTATTTTTAAACCTCTTACCTTTCAGATACAATATCATAACGTGATAATTTTTTCTCTTCTTACACTGTTTACAACTTTATGTCTCTGACGTGTCAACATAAAATTACGAGTAATGTAGGTGTTGGTTTATTGTATGTTTATGTTACCGTGTTTTAAGGTGTGTGTAGCTGATGTTGTATAGCACAGGAAGCTGGAGAGTAAAATGCTACTGCAGCGTCATAATAGCGTGCTGTACACATAGTATTATACCTTTGGGTGTCGCATAGCGGGCCTCAGGAACAGAGTTGAGATATAAATCTAAACACCTGCTTGCCAAACAGCAGAGGGGTTGCTGTACATCATCCACTAACTACCGCAGCTAGTGCGTCTCCATCAATATGAAGACACAAATACAACGCACTCGACGTTCGTTTTCTCGTTGTGTAAACCTTTTAACACGCATTACGGCTAAGATTTCAACATTGTGATGCACCATTTGTAATTTATTGTGTTTTTAATTGTATGTGCTTCTTCTACTCTTTTTACTTGGTCAAGGCATTTAGACATTTCTGATGTCAGTGTTCTTCTGTTAGATATAAAAATAATAATCACTTTACAGGATGACTCTGACCAGTTCTGTTACTCTGAAGATCGTACATGAAACAGATACATTACACACTAAAGAAAGATTAAAACAAATGGAAAACACATCATATGACAACCTTAAATATAAGATGCATGTCCACTTTGGTTAACTGTCAGGACAATCAATTTATGACCTAAATAACAAAATCACTGGAGTGGAATAATTTAATTAAGTGCCTATATCCAGTGCTGAAGATGTGACTGAAAATAATAAGCTGTAAATAATTGTTTAGATATTCAGTTTCTCAGATATTTATCATCAATTTTTACTTTTTAATATTGTTTATGATTTTTTTTGTTTGTTTTTTTTTAATTAGGAAGTTATGAAGCCTCTGATTTTCATGCGTAGGGGGGGGGGCAGGGGGGGGCTGGATGGGTAAAATCATTATAGAAGTATACACAATAGTTGTGGTTTTTTGTTTTTTCTAGAAAAGCTCTGGAAACTGCCTAGCAGTGCTTTAAAGGATGTCCTCTGAGAACAGACTCAAGTCTTACCGTAATGTTTTCTTTTTCCCCGAGTTGAGAGCTCATCTTTCCTCTCTCTCACTTCATCTGACATTACTGCATGGCTAACTGTCATTGATCAGCACTGCGCTGTGAGAACAACAATCTGCTGTTGTTCAGGGTTGACCTGGCAGACTGCTGATGTTAAATGAGATGTAAGAAATATGTTGAGTTGTAGCAACAGCAACAAAAACTGCCTCAACTCACTAAAATAAAGTGAGTTACAAACAAATGCGCGTCCACAAAATCAACAGCATAAACAACAACAGAAGCTGTGAAATACAGGAGACACCTTCAAGAAACACATTCGTTTCCAATAACCCCTTTCTAAAACTTACTTGCAATCTTGTCCACTAAGAGAATTTATAAGCACATTTGAAACGCTCATTTTTTCTGTGCTTTAAGCTTGAAAATGAAGAAATGTTTTCTAGTAAAGGGCATGCATCAAATCCAACGAGCAACGCTTTCTACTTTCGTTTTCTTCTTCTTCGTGGGTTTTACTGGAGGGTCTCGAGCGAGCTGAACAGTTACTGCCACCTGCTGTACTGGAGCCTGGATATTACACCTAATACATTTAAACACTGCATTATTATTTTCCCTGTTCCTGGACTGTTATCTATCATGTTTTGGCCAAATGTCACATGCAGATATTTGTATTTATTTCTTACTTTCAATTATTTCTAATCATATAAAGGTGTACTATTAATACTTGTTCTACAGTTTCTGCTTCTTTATGTTTATAGGCTCAATGTCCAACTGGTTTTTGATTCCATCATTACTTTGTCCAGCTGAGGGTTACCAAGCATTGCGTATAAAAGAGAATCATCCCAAATGAAAAATAATAAAGTAGTGTTCCGTATTAAAAAGAAAAGAAAAAAAGAAAAGAAAAGAATAAACAATAGGACTGCACAAATTCAGAAATAAATTTGTTAGAAGCAGATAACATGGTTTAAGTGTTGTTGAAGTTATGATGACTGTGAGTGTTATCGTCTCATGTTTAACTTTCTCTTTTTGGTTCCTTCAGGATGCAAACCAACAATGTTGTCAGAGTGAAGTTCAGAGACAGCAGTGTGTGTTTTCTAGTGAACTTTTAAATTCTGCAGCAGTGAAAAACTCTTTCTACATAAAAGAACATGGAATTGTATTTTCCTGAATTAAACTTAAGTGATTCTTTCAGGCCTGTTTACAGAAAGTACGGCCTGTCACATCTTTCGACATACAATATAACATCACCCTCTCAAATGAGTAGTTAATATTCTTCAGCATTACAGAAGTGTATCATGTGTTGGGCTGATGTTTTAATTTATGGCAAGAAACCTTGCAGAAGGCAGAAATTCAGAAACTGTCCCAATCACACTTAATTCACTCCATCATTACACCCTTTTAATAAAATATCTAGAAACAGATTTGTTCACTAGGGCCTGTCTTTGATTTTTTATTGTTGTATTTTTGTTTTAACATACACTGGGTAATGTACATTATTTTACTTTATCTCTTTGATGTTTTTGTTTTGTTCTTTTCTGTAAATGAAATATACACACAAAATATAAAATATAAAATATAAAATATACACACAACTTTTATTTTTACTGAATACTGTTTGTGTTAACTGTACAGTTGTATTATGATCTAAGAAAGATAACTGATGTGAAGAGAACAGGGTGTAAATGTAAAATATTGATGGAGCG
>NW_024873580.1:2091-2286 GCF_018340385.1 Cyprinus carpio | reverse complement strand
TGATGCTCTGATGCTTGTACTTGTAGGATGAAATAATAATAATTATTAATCTTATTTATCTTTTCTCTCATTAATATACAGGCACAGAAGTATAAGTTTGATTAGGATTGGAGCTAAACTTTGCCAGGAGCAGGGTTGGGAATCCCTGCTGTAGAGAATGACAGTAAAAGCAGACAAATGGCATAAACAGACACC
>NW_024873580.1:939-1900 GCF_018340385.1 Cyprinus carpio | reverse complement strand
GGGTGGGGTGTGTCGGTGTGGTAATGTGGGTCGGTGTGGATACAGTGCCAGGGCTGAATTTTTATCCGAGTCCGCCCCTGCCTCCTGATCAAGAGCACTGTAATTTCCTGGGGAAAACATGGAAGTAATTTGTCATTTATCTTGCAAAGATATGCTTTCTTCTGTTTTCCACACACATTTTTATGAAAATGGATGTAGTGGCCTGCTGTTTTTTGCAGGATTATATATATATATATATTAATCTGAAAAATAAATATATATGTTTAATATGAAACAGGCTATATAAAGCAATCAAGGTCAAGCACAAAGCACGCACATTAGGATGGGTGACGACTGAGAAAAGGCAAGTGAGTTTGTTTTGTGGATTTTCCAGCAACCACGCCGCTAGTTTCACTTTCACTTTAAATATTTAGGCTGGACATTTATAATATATGTTTATAGTGAATGCCACTCTTATTTGTCTATGTTTTCTTTCTTATATTTTTGTTCTTTTTTTTTCTATTCTGAACATTGCTAAATTTATAGGATTTTTTTTTTTATTTTATTTTTTTGTGGAGTGTGGGGAATATACATGTTTCTAATGTTTGTAAACATTTCGTTTATTTTACATTATTTCTGAATGAAATGATAAAATGCGTCTTACACATCAATCGACTTGTACACCAATGCAACTGATCTGTGTGTCATAAAGTGATCATAAAAAATAGGTAGATATGGTACAAAAATAGAACTGCCATGTATGCATACATACAGTACAGTAGTGAGTGTCGATTTAGAATAAAAAAAAAAGCAAAGCTTCATTTGTCATAAACATGTTATGCGGCCCCTCATTTAATGTGAAAAACTTGATGTGGCCCTTGAGTCAAAAAGTGTGCCCACCCCTGCTTTAAACAAACTTAAATGGTGTTTGAGTGCCTCCTGAACTTTAGGTGCATCTTCAGACCTGAAGCCCACGGAAATG
>NW_024873580.1:0-869 GCF_018340385.1 Cyprinus carpio | reverse complement strand
CTGTTTGTGTGTCAAACTCTTTCCACACTGATCACATCCGTGCGGTTTCTCTTCAGTGTGGATAATCATGTGTTTCTGAAGACTCTGTTTGTGTGTCAAACTCTTTCCACACTGATCACATCCATGCGGTTTCTCTTCAGTGTGGATGATCATGTTTTTATGAAGACTCTGTGTGTCAAACTCTTCCCACACTGATCACATGCGTGCGGTTTCTCTTCAGTGTGGATGATCATGTGTTTCTGAAGACACTGTTTGTGTGTCAAACTCTTTCCACACTGAGTGCAGGTCAAACTTTTCTAGTCTCTTCTTTTCAGTAAAGAAACTCTTTCAGTCTGTGAGCGAGGTGACCGTTAGTTTTGCCGTGATGATGTTTCTGCTCTTCACTCTCCTCGTTCTCTTCTATCAGATCTGAAATGAAAGTGTCACAATATAAACTTTACAAGTGTAAAATCTAAAATGTTACGATATAAAACAAGTATACTAAAATTAATGACCAGTACAGTACAGTACAGTAGATGGCGCCTGTGAGCTTCGGTGATGATGTGAAGATGGTGTTTATTATTAATGCACCACTAGATGGCACTCATTGTGATGTCCTTACATTAATGCACCACTAGATGGCACTCAAGCTTCTTGATTTAGATATATGCATAGGAAGTAAGTGAGAAGAGTAAGAAAGAATGCTGAGCATGTGCATGCATGTTATCCTGCTTGTTCATGATAGTAATTAAAGTTTACTAAGATAAATACACAGTCTTGTGCATCTTGTCTACATGAAGACATAACAAAATTGGCGACGAGGAAGGTTTTTTTTTTAACAAGATTTCCTGAGGATGGCATCAGTAAGTGCACCATTTCCCAGTCCTTTT
>NW_024873579.1:0-4745 GCF_018340385.1 Cyprinus carpio | reverse complement strand
GATTTTTCACATAATTTGTTGCTGAAAAATACAAACTTGTGTTGCACCTGATTCGGTACCTGATCAAGATGCACCCTGACTTTGATAAAAAGCATTGTGCAAGGATTCAGTTGTTCATTTTTGTTTTGGAATGATGAATCCCACCTTCCAAAGTGCCATTCCACGCAGTGACCAGAAAACATCACGCTTTGTAATGGTGAAGCTGGGTTGTTAGTCACCGTTAATTTTGTCTTTAACTTCACGGGACAGTTGCAAAAAGTTTGCACATGCAAAAACCCATTCAATACGCCCACGTTAACTTAAAATAAGCGATGTTACTGTGGTCTTACATTACATGTTTCAAAGATTTTTGGTTAGTCGTATTAAGCAACATGGCTCATTAGAGAGAAAGACCCACACCCCCCACCCTGACCATGATCTCTTCATGCGATCTTTACATACACGCGTAAACACAAAAATAACAATTCAGCATGCCAAAATTAAACCCGAAAATTTATTTTTCAGCTTTTGACATTAAGTGTTTATTAGGCGCCCTTAAAACAAAATGAAACGACCATGTCCATAACCCGACCGAGCCCCCACCTTAAACAGTTAATTTCCCTCAGCGACATACAGCTATAGCACTTATTCAATGTTTTTTTTGTATGTATGTTGTACATTTGTGAATTATTTTAATATTGCCTGGTATTGTATTCATTAGTTTAGTCAACTTTGGCATTCTGAATGTTGACTGGATTTGAAAATAACCCTTCATGTAATGTTTTTAAAATATATTTTTGTAGACTTAATATGTAATCTCAACTAAGCACTAGCAATAAAATTAGTTCAACTTAAATATTATTTACCCTTCCAACATTTTGTTGGATAATTGGATTTTTTTTACTGTACTGTAACATAACACAGGGTCTGTTGTCACACCCAACACCTTGCTCCTACCTACTATTGTGCCTGTTTCCTTCTGGTCTATTTATAGTAAAACTCCAAAAGGTTTTCTGCATCTCTGTGCTTACATATTTCTTAATCACAGAAAAGTTAATGGAACAATTAATTTAGGAATGGAAGTAAATGTAGCCCTGGACACAAAACCAGTCATAAGGGTCAAATTTTAGGTCGAAATTGAGATTTATACATCATCTGAAAGCTGAATAAATAAGCTGTCCACTGATGTATGGTTTGTTGTGATAGGACAATATTTGGTCGAGATGCAACTTTTTGAAAATCTGGAATCTGAGGGTGCAAGAAAGTTCAAAATACTGAGAAAATCACCTTTAAAGTTGTGCAAATCAAGTTCTTAGCAATGCATATTACTAATCAAAAATTAAGATTTAATATATTTATAGTAGTTCATGGATATCTTTACTTAATATCTTAATGATTTTTGGCATAAAATAAAAATCATTTGACCCATACAATGTATTTTGAAAGGACGTTGTGTTGGAAGGCCCCGTTCACAACAACAACGGATTAGCTTGATTCAACTCTAAACAATTGCACTAGTCAACATTTGCTCTATTATCAAAGTTTATCTTGAATGTGGTTTGCTACAATGCATATAATGTCAACACCAAATTATAGTAACACTTTAACATAAGATTGCAGACCTTCTGATAAAGTTTACGTATTTGTATCAAAAATCAATTTACAAAGAATAAAAAACACACAATTACAAAAAGAGCCCCTTTTAAGTTTTAGAGCTCGGAATATAAAATAAAACAAAAGTACAAGCATCCTTCAACTTAATTACTAAGTCATCCATAAAGGCAATGATTTTATTAAAATATCTTCCACACCAAAACAGTTACCAAAATCTAATATCAAAAGTAAACAGATCATATAAAAGGTCAATCTATTTGCATAAAAAAACATTGTAGTTAGTAAACTGATAATGTTAAGAAAACCTGAGGTAACTTTAAATTGAAGTCCAAATCATAAATTCATGAGCTTTCTTTATGATCCCTGTGTCGTGCTACATGGTCACAGGGCAGAGAAATAGGCAGAATAAACGCTTGTGTCTGTAAAGGAAATGAGGACTTGGAGTGAGAGTTCGCCTCCAGTTAAGGAGTACTTGCGATATGCATCTTCATCCTTGTCCAGATGGAAGCAGATATTCGGCTAGTGGACTTTGCATTCTGGGAAGTCATTCACATTGAATAAGAAAAAAGTGAAGTACTCAGCAGTGAATGACAAAGATTGTCATAGTTTCTTCTCGGAGGGGACCCAACACCACAGGGACGGGTACCTGCACGCCGCGAGCGGGCCCGTTATATCTTCTCTTCACTCTCGGGGAGGTAGTTCCATTGTGGGATGGAGTTTCTCAAAGGCAAAGGTGAAAAGGTTTGCAGCTGCCCATGGTTGGGAATAGTAATCTTAATAATCCAGGAACTTTGCATAGGCGCCTTTCCGAACAAAGGTCATTAGTATGTATTTGCTGAAAGTGGTCCTGCTGTAAAAAAAAAGGTTAAACCTTGTGTTCGGGGGGGGGGGGGGGGGGGGGGGGGGACCCCAAAACCCCCCAGTTGAGGGGGGAGGGGACTTGTTACTTAACAATAGGACCACCACAACCAAAAAAGATATTGTCCTTTGGGTGGTGTGGAATCACAAAACCTCATTAGGTGTTGCTTCCGCGTCATTCAAGCGCGGATCCGTACAGGAATATCGAATCTGTCTGAGCTGTGAGAGTGAGATTGAACAGGTTGTCCAGGACTGGTAGCTTTTGGTAGTTGGTGGTGATTCAAATGCATCAACATCCACCTATGACGGAGGCAGGGGGGGGGACGGAGGAAAGGCGGAACAGATCCAAGCTGATGGATTATGATTAAATTATCACATCCTCTGATAATTGTAGGAGTTCTATCATCAGTCAGAGGACAATTATCAATATTATAAAACTTTTTGCAGTCACTGAACTCAAAACCTAAAAATTTTCAGGCCAATGCCATAACAGAACTATAGGTTTCCCTCTGCCTTCTCAGTTACATAGTGTGCTCTTGGCCCAGAGTTGATTTGTGACTTTTGATTGGTCTAAAAACTGGAGGTGCAAGTTTATGACAGGTGAGAACCAGAAAAACATAACGCCAAGAGAGATGACACCTGCCAACGTCAGTAGATACCCAGGAAGAAACAGCGAGTTCCATTTATGTTTGCCATTTTTGGACCTAAAGAGACTACTTGACGAAGTTTATTCACTTTTGTAAAACCAGGAATTTAACTAAATTCTCAAAATACTACGTATCAGTTCACACGTTGGTTGAGAAGCAAAGCTACACAAGTAAAAGTTAATCATTATCTTGAAATAAAATAAAAATTAAAAACTTACAACATTAGTCTAATAAAAATATATTCAAATGATATTTTTTTGAAACAACAAAAAAAATACTTAATTCAGTTCCTCACCTGATTAAACACAGAAAAATAAATCTGTAATTTGGTGCCTGATATACAGACAAACACAGAAGAGAGTTTCCGTCAAAGAGGACAGTAAATATATATATTGGGTTGTTGTCTTGAGGTTTGTGACACCTGGAGGAAGTGCCAATGCTTGGAAAGAGTTACGAGCACAGAACCAATCACAATTCAGTATACAAATATCACTATGACATCACCTGTAGATGAGGGGCGATGTAAGGTGTAAGGTGCTAGCTATTTCTAAGTAGGTGGAGTTGATCTGTGGTGTGCGGTGTTGTAGCCGTATGACATTTGGTTTCTGAGATTTTCGGTTTCCGTGGGCGGAGCATACATGAATATTCATGAGTTTCCCGGACATGCACATGGAACCAGGTGGAACTGAGAATTTCAGTTCATGCTCCTTGTATCTCAGCAGGTTTAATAGAATATTTTTGAAAAAAGGTAAGTGTATTTACAACGTTACTTGCACAAACCTGTGCCTAAACTTCTAATTTGTTCATGTTTTTGTAACAATTTTATAATGTTTTAATTGAATCACCAGACATTTTTGTACAGTCGTCACTGACTGTGAATGATTTGCAGACGCACAGCTTTAAGCTAGTTGTATAATTTCTTTGATTTCAGTTCGTTTGTGCTGTAACTTGCAATGCTTTAAAACTATGTGTCTGTTGTTAGTTGTTAAGTGCAACAGCTGAAATAAACTTGTATTTGTGGACTAATTGTTTTCATCTGTGCTGATGTGATTGTTCTTAAACCAGTAAGCTTAAGCTATGTATAAAAAATGAATAGGAATCTAAGACACACACACACAAGCATGAAAGTGTTCCTTTAATAAGTAAAATTTTGGATGTAACAAAATTGTATAGACAGACGTTTAAAAGTAGCCTTCATTTGGTACACTGTAAATGAGAAAACAAATACTTCACTGCATTTTATGGAATGGAATAAGCAATTTCATGTTAAAAAATAATTTTATTAACAAATGTGAATGTACTTGTGCTTGTTCTCAAATGATATATACAATATTGTTCTAAGGATTTGTATTAGTAAGGTTCTTTGTTCGTTCACCAACTGCATTTAGGCTATCAGATTAAAAATAGTGAAAAACTTTAATATTGTGAAATAATTTTACAATTTAAAATAAAGGTTTTCCCCCGTGATGTCTATACTTTGCAAGCACGGTGTCAGACACTGTAATATGCTCTGAGGACCCTCCCTGCCATTACCGCGGGTGATGGGATAATAGCAGATTGTAATCACTCAATGGCTGGATGTCTAAGTGGTGCCCCTCAGAATAACATAGGCTTTTAATAGACAATTGGACAAGCTTTTGGGGCAGA
>NW_024873578.1:26932-27030 GCF_018340385.1 Cyprinus carpio | reverse complement strand
GAACGTTGTTGTCGGCGGAGCAGCGGCGCTGATCAAACGCTTCAGGACGCGCAAACGGGGGAAACGAGCTGGTGCGCTCGTTAGACTCAGGAAGCGTG
>NW_024873578.1:0-25905 GCF_018340385.1 Cyprinus carpio | reverse complement strand
TAGCATTGACAGAGGCTTGCAAAATTGCTAAAGGGCAAACAGTTACCATCTACACAGATTCTCCTTACTATTTTGGAGTTTGTCATGATTTCGTGGCATTGTGGAAACACAGGAAATTTCTAAAGTCTGATGGTAAGACTGTTCTAAACCATGATAAAATAGCTGCATTGTTTGAAGCAATTTTATTACTAAAGTCAATTGCCATCTGCAAATGTGTCGCACATTCCAAATGTGATGATTTTGTGTCTTTAGGTAACAAATTAGCTGATACAGCGGCGAAGGATGCAGCTATGAGAACAGAACCTTCCCTAACATGTGTAACAGTTAACAATGACTCATTCACACTCCCTTCTGATTCTCTTACAGCTATGCAAGATTTTGCAACAGCTGAGGAGAAGAAACAATGGGTGAAGGCCAAGTATTTGAGAGATCTGTAGCCCTAAGCATCATGAAAACTCACGACATTTGAAGTAAATAGGTACATGAATCATATCTTGTTCTTGTGTTTTACCCGCCTTTTAGTATTTATACCAATGTATTTTGTTTCAGCCGTTGCCCCAATCCGATCTCCTTTGCGCTCACCTGGCGGTTGTAGTTTCGCGATGGCTGAATTAACACGCGACATGCTGATTGCACGTGATACCGCGCTGGGTGCGGTTCGTGGTAGTACCATTTGCGTTGCTACCATCTGTACCTCATGACCAGTAAATGGTCCCACTTAATTCAATAAAAATGTTGCAATGATCCTTATATTTATTTGTTACCCCTTCATCCTAGTAGATCCCTGCATCTTACTCAATCCAATTCCATTATCATTTATAGCACAATTGTTTATAACACTATATTTATCTGCAAAGGGTTTTTATTTTTATATTTTTTGACTGTGTGTTGTTGTCTTTTGTGTACTGGAAGCTTATGTCACTAAAACAAATTCCTTGTATGCGCAAGCATACTTGGCAATAAAGCTCTTTCTGATTCTGATTCTCTGTATTAACATAATATGCAAGTTTCACTTTTTGAATGGAATTAGTTAAATAAATCAACTTTTTGATGATATTCTAATTACATGACCAGCACCTGTATATGAACGCACATGAAGCCTATTCTACATTATAAATAATAGTATAAAGGAATATCTTTTAAAATAGGCTCATTTTTCAACTTCCCTAGAGTTAAACAGTTAAGTTTTACTGTTTTCGAATCCATTCAGCCAATCTCCAGGTCTGGTAGTACAAAACATTATTATTTTTTAATGGAATACTGTAGTGTTTATTATAAATAATTTATCCATGCACTTCATTATTTTTTTTTTTTTAATTCATGTACCCTCATAATCTTTAATCAAAAACGTTAACCTCCCCTCCCCCTCAAAATGACTCCTCTTCTCTTCCGGCAACGATCTAAGGGGCAAGGACGGAGTTAGTGACGTGAGGGTAAACCCTGGGATATAAACAACAGGGAAAAACTGAAGCTGATGCTTCACTATATAGAAATCAATGCATTGACCAATGCTGACGCAAGCCATGGGGGAGTACACTACCCCCAACTTCCAACAATCCAATCAATTCCTGAAGGATGAAATCAAGTCCTGCCCTCTCATTTCAGATGCCGTTTCACTCAGAGAGACGTCACTATGGCCACTAGATGGCAGCAGAGGATCACTTATTGTCTCATTTACCCTTTCCACTCTGTAATATAGTTCTTTTCACGTTTTGCTAATGGATTTATATTTAGACATCATAAAATCACTATTATAGCATTTACAAATCTCTGTTTTGTATTGAAGTATGAAATAGCAAGAATTTTTAACTCATTGGATCTACTGGAATCACACAGATGCCCTTTGAATTCAGAACTGCAATTTTCAGCTAAAGGTGGCCAGTTTGTGTCCTTGTTTACAATCTTCTCAATTTCTCTCAAATGTAAATCTAATGCCCATTCACAAACATGTTGTTTTTTTCCCCCCGAGCAATAGAGATACTCAGAAATGAACTGATATAAATCACTTTGCCCTCTTAGGCCGTGGCGGTGCCAGGATGTCTTCATAGGGGTGGCCAGTCTGGGGTGGCACAGAAATCTTATTTCTATATAGAAATGGGTTTGACTATTAAGTACTGGACAGTTTTAGGACCGAAAACACAACTGAACACAATTAATTTGTACTTAATTGTAATTCTATCTCAAATGTAAGATATGTCAAATGTATCTCAATTACATCACGTAATACTGAGTGAATGACAAATGTTATGTTATTTTTGTATTTCCTAGGCTCAGATATTTTAATAAAAGGGCTCACTATAGCTTTATTGCTCAGTCAGCTTGGTTATGGGTCTTAACATCCCCAAAATCTTGTCCTCCATCATTGCATATAGGCCTACTCATTGATGAGACATGCAGATAACTACTGTATAGTCAACCGTCACTGCATTTTATATAATCAGTGAACTCTGAACAAGTTATCAGTCAATGTTTAACATTCTATTATTTGTCAAGGAAAATAATGTACAAATGTAAAGTTATTTTATGCATTTATAAGTTTTTCATTTTCATTTTCGTACTTTACAAATTAACGAAAAATGAGCACATTTTCTAGTACAACTGCACTGTGCTCACATTTGGCCTATTTGTTTATTAAATTATAAATAAAAAATTACATATCATCTTACGCCCTTGTGATCTTGAATTGCAGAATATTTCAGTAGATGTGTGTGAGTGTGTACACATACACAACAATTTCAGCTTTCTCTTATGTAGTGGTGAACTTGTGCGGTATAAAGTTAGTCAGGTTTTAGGTCGCCAGACATTCGCTTTCGCTTGACACTGTTCTATACAGTCGACAGTCCTAAATATATCACTACCACAGTCAGTTTTAACAGTATGCAACCACTTTATATCGTCATGAAAGAAATATTTCAAAACCACCTTTGTGTATTGTAGCAGTAAATTTAAACTGGAGAAAGCTTTGAAGTGCTATCACAGTGCTTGATGGTTAAGGGGCCGAATAACAATTCCACCAAATGGGTTAAAACGGTTGGATGTGTTGTAAATATAATGACTTTTAAACATTTAAATAGAACATTTAAATATAACACATTGGCAAATGTAGCGCCCTCAACTGGTGAGGGAAGATATTAAAGGGATACTCCACCCCAAAATGAAAATGTTGTCATTGATCACTTACCCCCATGTCGTTCCTAACCCGTAAAAGCCTTGTTCGTCTTCGGAGGCTTGTGACTGTCCCATAGACTGCCAAGTAAATAACAGTGTCAAGGTCCAGAAAAGTATGAAAGACATCGTCAGAATGGTCCATCTGTCATCAGTGATTCAACCGTAACGTTATGAAGCGACGAGAATACTTTTTGTATGCGAATAAAACAAAAATGATGACTTTATTCAACAATTTGTCTCTTCTATGTCTGTCCACATCACCGTAGTGCCATTTTGGAGAATATGAGGTGGACGCAGGCTGCATACGCTCTTCTGAGTCAGCCGTGCTGTTTTCTTTGGCTTTTACGGGTTTGGAACTACATGGGGGTAAGTGATTAATGACAAAATTTTCATTTTGGGGTGGAGTATCCCTTTAAAGTCAATAAAGACACAGGACACAGAACTGCTGCTTCACCTTCTGAGTCTGTGTATTGTTTTTGCATTGATGCAAATATTGCTGCATTTTCATATATCAATAAACATAAAACACAAGATCATCTCTTCAGAAAAAGTCACAATATGCAGAAAAATACGAAATTACTCAAATACAGCTTCTCATCAGGTAATGTTTCCACCAATTACACATATAATTTCAATAAACATTATGAACGCAACGTACATTATTAATACTTATTCATTAATGGCATTAATGTCCACATATGATACTCAACCTAACATCTTAACATATGTATGTACCATGTTCCAAATAATTATCTCTCTTTATATACTATTTGCACGAACACATTTATTACACTTTCTAACAAAATACCTGACTTCTATTTTCAACACTTTGACTTGAAACTTATAACTCTTATCAGTTATATTAACTGTCAAAACATTATATATCCATAAAATCACTTCATTTTCACATTTCACATTATTTTCTTATGACAACAACAATATATTTAGGAAAAATAATTCTTGCATTTTTCTTTATTATTTGTTACCACTGCATGTATTACTATTGTTTTACTATAGCGCTGCAATGTAAACATTAATTTGAATAAATTGTTGAACTCGTTTTTACGGTGAGGTAAATTTGCAGACTGTCCCTAAAGCAGCCTAGACGATTGTGCAGCGAATATCAAACATAAACTGACTTTATTAACAAACTTCATAAATGCCTACGAATGACAGTCCTGTGGTACAAAATGTTATTTTGTTGAAATGTAGTTTTTAAAATAAGAAAAAGTATTACATCAAATTATGTAAATGGACAGTGAAGAAAGTCTGTGCTGCTGCAGATGCAGCCGAAAGTGCCGCTGCCGCATTTTGCGTCAGCCCCTGATAACCAAGAGAAGAATTTATTTCACAGAAATCAGCTAAAACTAACAAATCATCCACAATCCCTCTCCAAACAAGTTCAGATTCCGCTGACATTTTGCGTTGCTTGAATCCGTCTTCATACTCCCGCTGTAATGACGTATAGCTTCTTCTCACTGTCCAATGAGAGTTTGTGTTACATTTACAAGCAAGAGAGGGGTTGGCTCTTCAAATCGAGGAGAAAGTTGATTGGTTGCTCCCACGTGTGTACTGTCCAATTTTTTTACTCGATTGACAAATGGATAAAGAAAAGCATTTGGCAAAAGGACAAAGAAAAGCAATTTGCACATAGAGAGAGAAAAGCAATTGCCAAATGCATTTTTAAAAAGTGATTTAAAATGTCAATTTAAAAATATTTATTAATGTACTTTTTATTGTTTTATTAATCCACATTTTAAAGCATGAATTCAACATTAAAAATGACTTTTTTTTTTGCATTTATTGTTTTATTAAACTACATTTAAAAACATTGAATAATTAAACATCTTGTCTTATGTTATGTCTTAAACATCTTATGTCTATTAATTTGTCCATTTAAAAAGTGATATGCATTTTTATGTTTGAATCATTAAATCAATAAATTGATTCTTCATTTTATTTTTAATTGGCACTCTCGGTCCTTCATACTGCAAAGGCAAAGCCCTATTCTGGAAAAGGGGGTGGGGAGCAGCAGCCCAATTGCATTTAAAGAGACATATACGAAAACATCGTGTCTCTGCTTCCACTCAAAATAGGCATATTTAAAATGATATATTAAATGATCTGTGGGTTATTTTGAGCTGTGACTTCACAGACACATTCTGGGGCATAGGAGCTGATCTGAATCCAAAACACGAGAGAGTCTCCGTTCATTTTAACCACTGGTAAATAGATTGCTGCTTGTACAACTTTACAGTTTTTGTTCTATTTTAATGGCAGATGTCAAGAGTGCATTATTGTAATACGAGAGGGCATCAGCATGAATATCTCGGCTTGCAGCGGGCTTGCTTTCCCTCACATATAGTGGCAGTGGTGGTGGAGGCAGCCGGAGCCTTCTATTTTAGCCTAATTTAGCAATTGTGAATGGTTTGTGTGCTTGTAAGCAATTTTTTAATTGAGCGTTTTCATAAAAGCCTTATTTTTATCAATTTTTTCCATTACAAAAAAAAAACACATGTAAGATCATACCATTATGTGAAAGAAGGAAGGGACACACATGCTCCGAAGATAGCGAGTGTAGTGGTAGAGTGTCTCAATGTTAAGACTTACTTACCAACTAAATTGCTTACCAACACACAAACCATTCACAATTGATAAATTGGTCTAAAATAAAAGGCTCCAAGTGATACTAAATAAAGAGCCGAGCCAAAAGAGCTGAATCTTTGAAAAGAGCTGCCTGTCCTGTCTGTAACAAATTTCTCCAGAGATATTAAATACATGGGAGAAGCCTTGCCATTAGCTCTGTTTGTGCATGTACATCTGAACTTCATTTAGTCCTAATTGTACTTACACTGCTCTGTCCCTTCTCCTATAAACACGCTGAAGATTTTCTGTTTTTCTGAAGCCCCTCCCTCAGAAATATGCGATGGGCTCAGATTGGTTAGCTGGTCCAGTGTGTTAAGATTTGCTAAACTGTCTAGTGCTCGCCTAAACGTCACGCCCCTCACCTCAGCGGCATGTGCTCCGGTATTGTAAACAATGGCGTCATCAGTATTGCTTATTAATTTGACCCCGATTGAGACGCAGAGAATATTAGTGAAGAGGATCATGCAGAACCTGTGCAAGCACATGGCGCTTAAAGGGGTCATATGACGTTGTTAAAAATAACATTATTTGGTGTAATGCAATGTGTTTATGTGGTTTAAGGTTAAAAAACACATTATTTTCCACATACTATACATTATTGTTGCTCCTCTATGCCCCGCCTTCTGAAATGCTTCGATTTTTACAAAATCTCATCATTCTGAAAAGCAAGTTGTAGGCTGATTGGCCAGCTATTCAGTGCATTGTGATTGGACGAATACCTCAAGTGTGTGATGGTAATGTTACGGCCCTTAACATACAGTGATGCCAGGACCCGGGGCGATGAGACAAAATCAACAAAACCCATTACAAATGAAGCATTTGTTGCATCCGGTGGGGACATATTTACTGATTATAATGACTTGTACTGTCTTTTTATGCATTGTGTTGCATATTGCACCGCATAAACATAAAACCATGTCTGAATTTGTGATAGGAGAAACAAGGCTCTACTCTACACTGCTCAAATTTTGCATTTGAATCGTCAGTGGCAAATTCTTTAAATATGAAAATGTACTTACAGGCTGTCCAGACTGCACCAGACTGTCCTTGAAAAGTTGGAATTGCCCCACTTTGTAGAAACAACTCTCTCGGGTTCAGAAAACTGTCCTCCATAAAATGCGCTGCACACATCTGAATATTTGGGCTGAACTGTTCTGGAACAGTGTTGTAAATACAACTTAATCACTGATTTGCAGTTGTGTCCTCTTTTGTTAGGCCAAACAAAGTAGTTTCGCTTTCACAATGAAGCACAGTGTCTCCACGACATGGCAGCAGCAACAATACTACAGTAAGTATAAAAAGTTGGGCGGTGTTATGCAAATCTTCCCACACAGTGACATCGACATAGGGGCGTGTTTAAATGAGGCGTTTCAGAAGGGCGTGGACGAGTCTTTATTTTAATAAAGAATATCTTTTTAGGTTTGAGAATTTAGTCTTTGCAACTTTAGGGATCTTATCTATGCATGAACAGCTTTTAACACTCAAATAGAAAGGAAAACCTGAAATTGCATCATATGACCTCTTTAATGTTATGTTTTTTTTTTTTGTTATCTCATACTTTTATATATGGTGTTATTTGTAAATGCTACTGCCTCTATCATCTAATAAAAAACATTTATATCCTGATTAAAGCTTTAATACAGCATGGCAACCGCATGCGTGTCCGTGTTAAACAATTCTCATAGCTATGTGAATAATATCTCTGTCTATACACAAAGTGTATAATTGGAACACAGTTCATTGTTGGAGCTGAGCTGATAGAAAATAATGAGAGAGAGAGAGAGAGAGAGAGAGAGAGAGAAAAAACACCATAGAAGAGAGAAGTTTTCTCTTCTTCTGTCACCATAGAAGAGAAAACACTCAACCTGCCCTGATCTGATGTTTCAGCACATGTAGATTGATATGCCATATTACTCTATTATATTACTTAAAATCTAATATTAATCTAATACTTTATCTTATTTTATTCTATTTCTAACTCATACACTTACATACACTAATTCATTTTGCACTACATGCTTAATACATTTTTAAATATTTTTATTATTACTATTAATATTATTCTTTTTCTTTCTGTTAATACATATGTGCACTATCTGTAAGCAACCCAGCTGCAACTGCTTTGGCAATACAAATGTACAGTTTTCGTCATGCCAATAAAGCTCACCTAAATTGAATTGAAATTGAATTGAGAGAGAGAGATACAGAGCAGAGCATGTGCAGAGCAGGAGATGGAGGTACAGGATTAAGAACCACTGACATTGATATTGAAAACTTGTGAATCCATTAGAATCGCAAGAAGACAGAACTGCGATTCATAAATGAATAGATTTTTTCATGCACCCCTAGTTTTAAGGGCATGGTAACAACTCTTCCTCTTCTCTAAAGCAAAGCAGCATGGCCTCGCCATCTTTGTTGCATGTTCCCAGGGTTGGGGTTTATCTGGGTTTGTGACGTAACAGACCCGGGAATTAGCTCATTGTAGTCCCTACCAGCCATTTTTGTAAGCATTCAGTTTCCATAATTTTAAAAGACAATATCTCTGTTTGCACTGAACTTTCAGCATCGTAATTTTGCAGATACTGTTTATGCTTAAACAGCAATTTTAAACACTAACATTAAAAAAGTGAAAATTGCTATCAGCCACCCCTGTAAATGAGTTATTAGTACAGTTTGCATATAGTTCTTTAAAGGGTTAGTTCACCCAAAATCAAAAATTGGCTCATGTTTTACTCACCCTCAAAGCATCCAAGGCGTATATGACTTTGTTCTTTCAGACGAATCTAATTGGAGTCATATTAAAAATTATCCTGGCTCTTTGATGCATTAGAATGAAAGTAGGTGGGTGTGTTTGTTAAACAGTCCAAAATTAATCAAATAAATCACGCGCATCCATTATAAAACGAGCCTCACACATCTCCGGGGGGTGAATAAAGGCCTCCTGTAGCAAATCAATGTATTTTTGTAAAAAAAATATCCATATTTAAAATGTTATAAACATTTTTATCTCACTTCCGCAGATTGTCATATGTGCAAGCCATTCCGGGCAGATGACGTAGGATGTATGCGTTTCGCACATGCCTGTGAGATATGCTAGTCTCGTGAGTTTACAGGAGCAAAGGAAGCAAAGTTTCCTTACTTTACCAATGGAAAACCAGTCTTCTCTTGGCTTATATTGAAATCCTCTGACATTTTTCTTTACAAATCCTCATTTTGTGCTTCTGATTTGTGACCGGCATTTTGTTTTGCTCTCTCCTTCCACACATCCGTGCTTGTCACCAATCACCAGTGCATGCGTGATGCATACGTCCGGAACGGCTTGCACGTATGACAGTCAGCGAAAGTAAGATAAAAATGTTTGTAACATTAAATATGGATTTTTTTCTTACAAAAATGTCTAGTATGTCTAGTAAGACATTAATTAGCTGGTTCAAACAAAATTCAAATTCAAACAAAAAATACAATTTTGTGACTTTAATGTGTTGTAACAGATCACAGTATTGCCTCAGTTCAAGCGGCATGTGAACTGATTGTCTTTTCATATTTACTTTAAGCACAAAATAAACATGAATGAACATTAGAACATTTTATTTATTCCAGAAATACGTCAATAAACACAATTTTCAAGAAATCTATGTATTTATTTAGTTTATTTTTATAGCATCATATAGATAATAGGAAAGATGGTGGAATTTAAAAAGAGCTCAGGTCTTCAGGAAGCGACAGTCTCAGAGACAATGGATGTCTGGAAAGCAGTAACTGTATCAGATCCAGTGGCAGTTGAGAGGCAGCAGCAGTCTGATATACAGGGGCAGTCTCAGAGACAGCGGCAGTTTCAGATGCAATGACTGTCTCTGAGTCAGCGGCAGTTTCCGATGCAATGAGTGTCTCAGAGACAGCGGCAGTTTCTGTTGCAATGACTGTCTCGGCGACAGCGGCAGTTTCAGATGCAATGACTGTATCTGAGTCAGTGGCAGTTTCTGATGCAATGAGCATCTTGGAGACAGCGGCAGTTTCCGTTGCAATGACTGTATCTGAGACAATGGCAGTCTGAGAGGCAGTGGAGGTTGAGCAGCAGTGTAGTTTCCAAGGCAGTGTCAGACTGAGTTTCAGTGTCAGTCTGAATTGCAGTGTCAGTCTGAGAGGCAGTGCTGGTCTACAAGGCAGTGTCAGGTTTCAGAGGCAATGTCATTTTTAGAGGCAGTGTTAATCTGATAGGCAGTACTGGTCTGAAAGCCTGTGTCAGTCTCAGAGACAGTGACAGTTTGAGAGGCAGTGTTATTCTGAGACGCAGTGCCTTTTGGAGAGTCAGCATCAGTTTCAGGGACATTGTGAGTCTGAGATGCAGTGTCATATCAGAAGTAGTGCCAGTCTGAGAGACAGTGGCAGTCTGAGAGGCATCGGCGTTCTGAGAGGCATCAGCAGTCTGAGAGGCATCGGCAGTCTGAGAGGCATCAGCAGTCTCAGAGGCATCATCAGTCTCAAAGGCATCATCGGTCTGAGAGGCATCAGAAGTCTGAGAGTCATCGGCAGTCTGAGAGGCATCAGCAGTCTGAGAGGCATCGGCGGTCTGAGAGGCATCGGCGGTCTCAGAGGCATCAGTGGTCTCAGAGGCATCATCAGTCTCAAAGGCATCATCGGTCTGAGAGGCATCAGAAGTCTGAGAGTCATCAGCAGTCACAGAGGCATCAGCAGTCTCAGAGGTATCGGCGGTCTCAGAGGCATCAGCAGTCTCAGAGGTATCATCAGTCTCAAAGGCATCATCGGTCTGAGAGGCATCAGAAGTCTCAGAGGCATCAGAAGTCTGAGAGTCATCAGCAGTCTCAGAGGCATCAGCAGTCTCAGAGGTATCGGCGGTCTCAGAGGCATCAGCAGTCTCAGAGGTATCGGCGGTCTCAGAGGCATCAGCAGTCTCAGAGGCATCATCGGTCTCAGAGGCATTGGCGGTCTCAGAGGCATCGGCGGTCTCAGAGGCATCATCGGTCTGAGAGTCATCGGCGGTCTGAGAGTCATCAGCAGTCTCAGAGGCATCGGCGGTCTCAGAGTCATCGGCAGTCTCAGAGTCATCGGCGGTCTCAGAGGCATCAGCAGTCTGAGAGGCATCGGCGGTCTCAGAGGCATCGGCGGTCTCAGAGGCATCGGCGGTCTGAGAGTCATCGGCGGTCTGAGAGTCATCAGCAGTCTGAGAGGCATCAGCAGTCTCAGAGGCATCGGTGGTCCCAGAGGCATCGGCAGTCTGAGAGGCATCAGCGGTCTGAGAGTCATCGGCGGTCTGAGAGGCATCGGCGGTCTCAGAGGCATCAGCAGTCTCAGAGGCATCGGCGGTCTGAGAGTCATCAGCAGTCTGAGAGGCATCGGTGGTCTCAGAGGCATCGGCGGTCTGAGAGGCATCAGCAGTCTCAGAGGCATCAGCAGTCTCAGAGGCATCGGCAGTCTGAGAGGCATCAGCAGTCTCAGAGGCATCGGCGGTCTCAGAGGCATCAGCAGTCTCAGAGGCATCGGCAGTCTGAGAGTCATCAGCGGTCTCAGAGGCATCAGCGGTCTCAGAGGCATCGGCAGTCTGAGAGTCATCAGCGGTCTCAGAGGCATCGGCGGTCTCAGAGGCATCGGCAGTCTGAGAGGCATCAGCAGTCTCAGAGTCATCGGCGGTCTCAGAGGCATCAGCAGTCTCAGAGGCATCGGCAGTCTGAGAGGCATCAGCAGTCTCAGAGGCATCGGCTGTCTGAGAGGCATCAGCAGTCTCAGAGGCATCGGCGGTCTCAGAGGCATCAGCAGTCTGAGAGGCATCAGCAGTCTCAGAGGCATCGGCGGTCTCAGAGGCATCAGCAGTCTCAGAGGCATCGGCAGTCTGAGAGGCATCAGCAGTCTCAGAGGCATCGGCAGTCTGAGAGTCATCAGCAGTCTCAGAGGCATCGGTGGTCTCAGAGGCATCGGCGGTCTCAGAGGCATCGGCGGTGTGAGGGGCATCGGCAGTCTGAGAGTCATCGGCAGTCTGAGAGGCATCAGCAGTCTGAGAGTCATCGGCAGTCTGAGAGGCATCAGCAGTCTGAGAGTCATCGGCAGTCTGAGAGGCATCAGCAGTCTGAGAGTCATCGGCAGTCTGAGAGGCATCAGCAGTCTGAGAGTCATCAGCAGTCTGAGAGTCATCGGCGGTCTCAGAGGCATCAGTAGTCTCAGAGGCATCAGTAGTCTCAGAGGCATCAGCAGTCTGAGAGTCATCAGCAGTCTGAGAGGCATCGTTGGTCTCAGAGGCAGTGTCAATCTGAGAGTCATTGTTGGTCTGAGAAGCAATGTCAGTCTCAGATACTGTGGCAAAAAAAACATCATACAATAAATATATATACTATTAAAATAAATACTATTATGCTATTAAATCTACTTCATTTTTATCTGTATAATAGTTACTGGGATTGAAAATGTTATTTTTTTATATTTTGATTGCACATTTTTTGATTTATATATTTTTTTTAATATAACTGATACTTCTTTCTAATATTTCTAACCATTTATTTTTATAAAACTTAATTTAACAAGTGTAATAAAGTTTTTAATGTATGTTCCTCAAGTTATTGTCCACTCTGTTATGATGACTATTGTGCATTCAAATGAAAGCTGGAAAATATTAAATCCAGGTTCCAATCTGATATGGTCAACCTCAATATGTCCACTCCAGTATGGGTAATTATGAAGAAGAAAAAAAACAAAAAGTATAATTGCTTCAGTTTGTTTTAGACCACGTTGAATAAAATAGTGTCAATTCATAAATGTAAATGTAAAATCAGAAGTCAGAGTGGACAGTGAGAGAGAATGCATGGTGGTAGTGAAAGTAATTTACATTAAAGTTGAAGAAGTAGTGATAATTCTCTCCACCCTGTTATGATTTTGTCCACATTGCTTTTTAAAGATGATTTTATGCTGTCACAATAAATAAATTCTTTGACAATTAATAATTATTGGAGTCAGTAACATATTACTTTAAAAAGTAAACAAATATGTATTTTATACATTTGTATCTGAAAACACAATTTATATATAATAACCAGATAAGATTTTAAATGGTCAAAGGGGCCAGTGTCGGTTTTGTAAGATAATGTACACAATGCCCAAACTTTAACATCTTAAATCTTATTAAATGTTTTTTTATTTGGCTTTAACAGGGTGGACATTTTTGGTATTCCAACACAGATTTCATAAATTTTGTTTCAAAAACTGTTGCATTTATTTGCCTGAGTTTGACCAAAATCAGTTTTAAAATGTTTTGCTTCCTATCAAGATTACACAAAAAGTTATTTTCAAAAGGGCTCGATTTTCTACATTTTATGATGTCCAGAAAGCCCTGAACACCAGCAATGGCCTTACCTTGATTGTTCTTCTCCAAGTTCATTGTATTAGGTGACTCTTTCTTCACCCTGGTGGAGTACCACCACAACAGCAGCAGACTAGTGGTGATCAGCATGATTTGGTATTTGCTGAGACCCGGATGGAGTGTTCTAGACAGGTCTTGTAGACAGAGTCTTGTAGACAATCTTGCAGGTTGTGAATATCAGACTAATTAGTCAAATAAATAGTGTTTGCTATCAGGCTGAATGTTCCTGACAAGCAGAGCGAATCCTGCAGTCATTTAACTGAACAGACTGAGTTTCACAGACAGAGAATTATATAGACTCTGAACATTCTAATGTTCTAATTATGATGTCATGCTTGACTGCTTCCACACTCTCAGGAAAAAGGTACAAAAGCTGTCACTGGAACGGAACTTTTTCAAAAGATATGCACCTTTGTATCTCAAGGGAGCTTATTGTTAGTACGTACTAGCACCTGTTAGTGCCTAAAGTGTATGTTTTAGTACTGAAAGTGTACATACAGTATTAATGCCTAATACTAAAATTAAAAAACTACTTCCCAAGTGAAAGCTTTTGTAGCTTTTTTTCTGCAGGAAAAAAAAACGAAAGATAACAAGTGGTGCTTCTAGTTAATCTAGTCCTCTGTTTCTTCAATAGTCAGTTTGTTCTCCTTTATAATCCACCCTCTCTTATTGTCAGCACCTTCTGCTTTTAAAACACTATTCAAACCAACATACCCGCTCATAACTATTAATTTAAGGATCATTAAACTATAAGTACGGTACACTCCATCTGTCACGCAACTCTTGATAGACACCTGTTATTCTCGCATTATAGAGCTAAGAGCATAAGAGATTATCTTGTAAGATCAGTAATAAGAAAAGAGATCATATTGGAAATGAAGTAGGTTTTTTTTCTGTTCATAAATTTGCCGCTTGTAAATATATACGGAGAAAACAGGTGTCTTGGTGACAGGTGACGGATGGAGGGTACGTATTAGACAGTTTACCACTTGTGCATCAACTAATGTCATTTATTTGTTGACCTGTGTGTGTAATAAACAGTATGTAGGAAGAACTAGTAGATTGATAAGAATGTGTATTATCGAGCACATGAGCTCCATTAGGAGAAAGGACATTAAATCTCCGGTAGCTCGTCATTTCAATGCAGCGTCACATTCCACATCGGACTTGGATTTTACGGTAATAAAACATATACCACAGCTTCGGAGGGGTGGTGTGTGTGTGTGTGTGTGTGTGTGTGTGTGTGTGTGTGATATATATATATATATATATATATATATATATATATATATATATATATATATATATATATATATATATATATGAAATTATGAAAGAAACATTTTTTAAATTTTTGTACATTGTACATTTTACAAGTTTTTTTGCATTAATAATGTTGTATTAAGGTCTTTTTTATTTTCATTAAGAAAATAAAACCATACAAATTATAATAGAAAAGAAATCAACTCAATATAATATACTGTATGTTTTTTTTGTGCCTGCGTGCATATTATGATGTCCATGGTGAATATTGAGGTTTATTGGGTGCAGGTGTGCACTAATCGATGTGCCACTGAGGAAGAGCTATAAACGTCTCAAAAACATTTTGCACTTTTCACTTTTTTATGCCGTCTGAATAAAGCATTAAATAAAAGATTCACAATTTCTTTTCACATTTCAATTATTGCACATCATTACAAATAAAGAGAACTATACACTAACAATCTCTATATTAGATTTCATTACCTTTTTCAATGAAAAAACAACAACAAAACAAAACAACGAAAGCTTTACGCTGTAGTGTCACAATCACCATCTGGAGTGCCCTTGATAGCCACCAGAGGGCACTCATCCCATACCTTTTCCACACAATCCTGGACTGCATTTCCCACAACCCATTGCCCAGACTCATGCCTGATTGTTTTTACCTGTTGCTTGTTACCTCTGCTTATATAAGTTGTTTTCTGTCACGCAGGTAAAATTCTTGCTAGTGTTAGAGCTGCGTTTCTGAGCATTATGTCTTTTGAGTTTCTCTATGTTATGTTTCTCATCTTTTTCTTGGAGGCTGTGTCAGAAAAAGTTTCACAAAGCCAGGTTTATTTCAGTTGATTTGATTTCATAAAGTTCAAGCTTGGTCACTCTGGCAATCTATGCTGGGAAACTAACCTGGTCTGAAGCAGGCTAACTGACTAAATTGAAACTGATTAGAGGGAAAACACATCAGTTTATTTAATTAGGGCTATATTATAACCACTTTAAAAAAAACACTAATATCAAAATTTAAAATCATAAAAAAAATTAAATGTACATATAAAATACTGAACAATCACTCACCTCTAATCAACAAACAATTTAACAAAAATCATCATTCACACAACCATCACCATCCTCAAATGCATCGCCACGTCTGTTTAGCGCACGTTCCTTCCCTTGCGTAAGCCTGGCCCACTTCTGACAGCAAAATGCATATATTTGCATGATTTTCTAAAATTTACAGATGAAGAATATAACTGTGACATGTCCGTTATACACTGGGGAAAACTAAACCTCTCAAATGCATTAAACAGCATAAATATATTCACTGTTTGGCATGGTGGATCGATTTGATCCATTAAATTATATTTAAGGGCTGCTTGAGAAGAGTGTGCACATTAAATTAAATTTCTTGACTTATCGAACCTGGATTAAATTAGTGAGACTGCGTGAAATTAAACTGTTTATGGAAAACTGCTTTAGTCAGGTTAAATGCCCACTTTTTTTAAGCATCTTTTATGAAACAGCCCGCATGTTCTACAACAGATTTTTATTGTATGTAAACAAGGTTTTATGCATCAAATGCATTATAATGAAATACAAAGGAAACCGTGCTGAGGTTTGCTTCATTTGAACCAGATACTGAAGCTGTCACAAGGTTTTTAGGCAAACAAAGATTCAAATGTCATGGATCACATGATTTTGGCAAAACAAATCAAACTCCGAAACAGTGCTTTAATGTAAAATAATAATAAATCTGTAGATGCCTGACAGAAATGCACTCAACAGCGGGACCCAACTGGACAAAAGCAGCTGAAACATTCTTCACACTATCTTTTTTTGTGTGTGTTGCTTCTGCAGTAGAAGGAAAAGTCTGGAATCAGAGCGGTAATATTTCCTTTAGAGTGGATAGCGCCTTTCTGAAGATTACACTCCACTTTTTTAAATGCGCTCCGCGCCACTCAGTCAGCCCAGAATGCCCTACTCTGACCCTCCCACAGACAGCAATGATATTACCATGATCAACGTCAAGAAACAGAGCACGGAGATCGGTAAAATTACCCATGTGACATCAGGGTTTCAACTGTAATTTTACAAAAATATGAGAATACTTTTTGTACAAAAAGAAAACTGAAATAACTTTTATTGAACAATACGTCTCACGTGGATGCGTTTTCTACGCTTTGATTTGCCCAAAAACCATGTATCCATGTGGTGCAGCTGACACAGAACAGCATATGTTTTTTTACATTTAAACATTTTAATGATTTTAGCAGACGCTTTTAGTCCAAAGCATCTTAAAAATGAGAACAATAGAAGCAATCAGGACCAAGGAGAGAGCACAGTATACAAGTGCCATGACAAGTCTCAGTTAGTCTAGCACAGTACATGTAGCTAAATGGAGATTGCTGACACAATAAATTGAAAAAAAAAACCAACTGTTAAATTTCCGCCCCTAAAAATGCAAGCCCTGAAAATACAAGGTATTAAAATGCAAGCACCGTTAATGCAATGCATTATTTATTTGTCAGTTTCAGTTCAATTCAACAAGCTTTTTTTGTTTCAAAGACATTTATTTTTCTTCCATACACATGGAGAAAAACGGGGAAAAAATACCCTCCCCAGGAAATCAACAGGACAATATGCTGCACTTTTAATGGTAAATAAAGCAAACACGGACATGCACAAAACCAAAGTTATGATCACACCTGCTTATACAAGCAGACATACTTGGAAGGGTTTGTGACCGACAATCAGAAAGCAATAGTCTGCAAATCTTCAGCCCCCAGCAGCAGGTTATAAGGTTTGACGTCTCAGTGTATAACTTTCATTTGACTGGCAGTAGCACTGAGCATCTGCAAGCTGCTGTATATATCAGGCACTTCACTGTTATATTAAAGTCTCTGTGGATGATTTCCTTTTGAGTGGCAGTATCACTGAGAATATGTAAGCTGCTTTATATACCTCAGTGGGCCCCAATGCTTGGCACCAGAAGCGAGAGACGGGACCTCCCACTTATTCTACACCCCTCATGTCTCTTCACAGGGCCAGACTAGAGTCAGTTCAACAGGCTCTTCTTCAGGGTGTCCACGGGTCCTATTAAAGTTCTTTTAAATTACGTTTGTCCTAATATAAGGCCTTAAAAAGTCTTAAATTCTGGTTTGATGGGTCTTAAATAATTTTTAGTCACATTACCACCAAAATATCTTAAGTCTGACATCTCTTTGTGAGAGACTTCAGAACAAATCAGTGTAACACACTGAGATAAGAATTCAGAATGTTTTAGTTTATGATAACAGATAACTTCACAAAACACCATGACAAGTGAGCTATTTTGCTCTCACGACGCAAAAAACATTCAAAACTACAGAGTGCACGCATAGTGCGCATTTACAGTGGGCTCTTTTCACTGCATGAGACAGTCTATTAAAATACATTCAGAATGATCACAAAAATTCAAGACATGGGTGGGGCAGCAAAATGTGTCTATTATTTCAAATATCAGTTTGTTTTAATATATCGAATTATTATGCATTTGAACTGCAGGTTTAAATGCATTCATGTTCTGCATTAAACAGTGTGTTTAAATACTTCTAAATGCCACTTCAGGTGCAGCTTATGTCTGGATTGCAAAGATGAATTTTGTTGATACTAATTTCAGTGCTTTGGTAACAGCCCAAAATGTCTTTATTCTAATTCACCTGATTAAATGTAAGAAGTTGACTCCAAAAAGATAATGCACTCTTACAGAAAGAATGGCTTATAAAGGTAAAATGCCCATAAAAGGTTACAAAAATCTATTAGAACTACTTATTGGAAAAGATGAATTTCTATCTGACCACCACAGAATATGAAAGAAATATTAAAACACTTAGGATTCAGCGGTTGTCTACGAAAGTCCTTAGATACCAGCACAACACAATCAGTTGAACTGAAATGACTCACGCATAGTGATCTAACCACCACTTACTGCTCGTTTAGAGTGAAGGTATGTTGAAAGGATGCATTTTTTCTCCTCAACAATTTCCTATTTGTATATTCATAAGTGCATTTAAAACATTAATCTCATAAACATTAGTTATTGCAGTTGTAATTTATTATTACAGTGTACCTTGCTGAATCTGACTGGTAGTGACCCTATAGGGTAATATTGAATTTATTGATAAATTGTAGTTAATTGGACATGAAAGATGATGCATACATCTAAAAATTAGGTTAAAAAAATAGGCCTTTGTAAAGGTACCATAAAAATTGCAGATTTAAATATGTAAAAGCTGATAAAACAACTGAAAATATTGCTTCAGAATAACTGGTTTACTCAACCAAAAATCTCCAGTGATGCAGTTATTTTATTGTCTGCGGACATGAAAAGTCATTGTATATCACAAGTAATATCATTTATTACAGCAATGATATTTTGTTTTCTTTTAATTTAAAACACATGAAATATAACGTTGTATTGTCCATTACCGTGTAGATCTTAAATTTCATAGAAGGGTGGTATTAAAAAGGTCTTAAAAGTCTTAAATTTTAACTTGTGGCATGTCTGTAGAAACCCTGTTCTTTCCCTGCTGATTCTCTGCAAGCACTGAAATCTTGCGGAGGAACATTCTTACGGTACACTGCTTCATGATTTTTATTTTAGGCCACTTTCTAGATATCAAATGCCAGCAGCATGATTTTTCTCAATGATTTTTTTTTGATTTTTACATTCCTTGAGTATGATTGTTGCTGTCAGCCCAAATCATGTGACGCGTCTCACAGTTTAAAAAAAACAAATGTTTGTCATGTCTGCAACTGGTGGCCGTAAGTACTTAACTCTTCACAGTCAGTGTGATTGATGGAGGTTCACTGTTTTAGGCTGTAGGGTCCTCGCCATCTCAGCTTACAAAAAAAAAAAAAGAAAATCCCCTCAACAACCACCCCTTAAAGTCCACTTCTAAACTCAACGTTATACCGCCCAAAAAGTGTCCTCCAGATGTTCAAGCGGATGTCAGGCAAAATGCTGTATGTGTGCGCCTCTGGTTGTTGGCTGTGGAGTTTTTCTGAAGCAAATTTTTCTCCCATAGACTTCTAAAACGATGAAATTAACCACATTCAGTTGTGTGTGTTATGTTCTGATATGTCTGAAATAATTGTCATAATGTTGTCTTGTAAAACGACCTAGCAAATCTTTGGTAAAGGTTTGAAGGGAGGACAAAATTCGGTGTTAAAACTGAAAAGCAGATCTTGTGGGCAGGCACTAAGATATTTTGTTTTTAACCGGCGAATTATTTTTTTTGTATTGGTTCATTCCATCATTCCCTCTAGCGTCTTGAATAATTCACAGTCAAATGTTTGGAAAGTGAGTAAACGTTACCATTTGTACTGTGTCAGTGCAGACGTTACTACTGCTCAAGCTCTACCACAAACTAGTAATTTAGGCAGTGATATATCAGATGCTTTTATCACGGATACAATATTGATTCTCATACCCAGCAATTATCAATATTTGCTGATACCCTCAAAATACCTTCAATTTTATTCAGGAGCTATATTGATTATCGTTTTCTACCATTTTAACACAGAACAGTTACAATGTTTGTTAACAATATTTCAACTCAACAGGCAACCACAAATATTATTAACCTGATCCATGAATTGATTAAGAAAATTAAAAAAAAAAAAAAAAAAAAAAAAAAAAACTTAAAATGAAAGATAAATAATAAAATGAAACGTTACATATGTAGTTACATTAGGGTAATAACAAAAGTTGTATAAATAAGACTTCCAAAAATATTGAATCAAGTTAGGTGTTGTAACTTTATTAAGTTCAAAAGAACAGTTTAGTAATATAAATTCAAACAGGATTGAAAAATCCACCGGGATTTGTTTATATAAAACCAACTTGTTGGACTTTGTGTACACACATAACAATCTCTCTGATCTCTTATAGTGAGAAGGATTGCTGCACACCAGCTTGTGTTACAAACCGGACATGTCCTTACTCCAAACATAAAACAACCAGCTGCACAGTTCCCGCCTCACCCTCCTGGATGGACCACAGTAGAGAGAACCATCCAACACCAAGGGCTGGTGGTTTTTCTCACCAGCAGATGGGCAGAGATCCTTCTCCCTGCAAGAGTTAAAAATGAGTTTAGGGCACACATACATAGTTTCTTTTCTGTTAGATGTAAAGAAGAATAGAGTGCCTTATCAAATCACCTTGTTTGAGAAAGTTCAATAGTCCGTTGCACATAGAGAGAGAAATGAGTGTGGCTACAGTTTGATATATATATTTATTTTTTGATTTAATTTTTTATTTTTTTTTTTCATCATTTGACCTGGGCTTACTCATCCAGCCAGTCCTAGTTCACTCCCCGGAAAGACTTTTTATAACGAAGGTCAAATTTCAGCTGAGTGTCCACACTGATGTCCTCCAGTGCTCAGAAGAGACAACATCCTTTCCTCCCATCCATCTTCTCAACACAGGAAGGGGCTTCAGGTTGGGCCTTTTAGAAGAATGGTTGATCCTTCTGCCTAACGTGTCTGCGTCTGGGTGGCATTCACAGGGGAAGTCTGAGCATCAATGCACAGATCTCTCTGCCTAGCTTTAAAGAAGAACAGGTAGCCAGCCTCGTCATGGATTTCCTGCATCATGGCTCTACCCAGAGCTGCATTACCTTTCCATTGTGTAATTGCAGACAATGTCAACTTTAGAAAACCGCGGTTGCAACCACTCCTGTGATCATCTGAGAATATTTAAGCTGCTTTATATACCTCAGTGGGCCCCAATGCTTGGCACCAGAAGCGAGAGACGGGACCTCCCACTTATTCTACACCCCTCATGTCTCTTCACAAAAAATCTTCAACAGGCTCTTCTTCAGGGTGTCCACGGGTCCTTAAAGTCTTAAATTACGTTTTCCTAATATAAGGCCTTAAAAAGTCTTAAACTCTTTTTATATGTCTCAAAAAAAATTTTAATCAAAATAACAACAAAAAAACCTAAGGTGTCTGACGGACCTAATGACTGTTTACAATCATTGGACAGACCGAAGATTTTTTTTCTTCCCTGCAGTAAGTTACTGCGTTAGAGAGAATTGCAGTAAATTAGCAGAATACAGAATACAAGGTCGCGCTGAGGCTCACTCTGTTCATCTCTTTGTGAGAGACTTCAGAATAACCCCCCCCAAAAAAAAAAAAAAAAAATATTTGATTTATTACACAAAGATCTACTCGACCTAGACTCCATGGGGGCCAAAGACCTTAATGGCAATGCCTTCCAGGTCTGCTGAAGACACACTTGTCAGCCCCAATCATGAGCTTGGGAGCTGGTTTCCACAACCGCTCGATCTCTTCAGGCTTTGGAGAGTTGCCCTTCCACCCTCTCCTGCACAATCAGCCTCGCTACCTTTGCGGCTGAAAGCTTGCAGTGTATGCTGAAAGAGGGAATGACACAACATGCATTACTTCATGCGAGTCACTCATCACACTAAATGAATGGCCTAGTTTGAATGGTGTATTGATTGTCAGTGCTGTATTCACTGATTGGGCTACTTACACAAGTGGAGAAACTCCCAGTATGCCGAGAGAGGGATATCTGCTTTCACAAAGACGCGGTCTTCAGGAAACCCTTCATCGACCCACTGTTTTTTTTTTTTCCCTCGGGGGCTGACCGTCCAGCGAGACAGGAAATCTGCACACAAAGGCAGAGAAATCAATCAAAAAAACGAGACACTTGCGAGACACTTTGAACAGCCTCGCCAGTTGATGAGACGAAAAAGTTGTTACAAACATTTTCAGGCCTAATCTGCTTAAAGTACAGCTGAAACCACTGTGGAAATAAAACAGACCATTATAGACGGTGAAAGTTTAAGATGTTTTGCATATTTTTTTCTAATACTGGAAAAAAAAAATTATGCCTTACATTAAAACAGCACATGCATTGTAATAAGATGGGTGAAGATTGGCATTACAGCTTCCTCTCTGTGTCAAGGCGAATGTAGCGATCTGCTTCCTTGATGGTTTTTTTGTGGCTGCTGATGCCAGTCACAACTCTGCCACCATGCTGCTTCCTGTCTCTCAAACACCTTTGGAGATGGCTTATGGTAGAGAAATGAACATTCAATTCACAGGCAGCAGCTCTGGTTGACATTCCTGCAGTCAGCATGCCAACTGCACGCAGCTATTTTGCTCTCACGACGCAAAAAACATTCAAAACGCCTACAGAGTGCACGCATAGTGCGCATTTACAGTGGGCTCTTTTCACTGCATGAGACAGTCTATTAAAATACATTCAGAATGATCACAAATTCAAGACATGAGGGCAGCAAATGTGTATATTATTTCAAATATCAGTTTTGTTTTAATATATCGAATTATTTATGCATTTGTAACTGCAGGTTAAATGCATTCATGTTCTGCATTAAACAGTGTGTAAATACTTCTAAATGCCACTTCAGGTGCAGCTTATGTCTGGATTGCAAAGATGAATTTTGTTGATACTAATTTCATTTGCTTGGTAACAGCCCAAATGTCTTATTCTAATTCACTGATTAAATGTAAGAATTTGACTCAAAAGATAATGCACTCTTACAGAAAGAATGGCTTTATAAAGGTAAAATGCCCATAAAAGGTAAAAATCTATTTAAACTTATTGGAAAAGATGAATTTCTATCTGACCACCACAGAATATGAAGATATAAAACACTTTAGGATTCGCACGTCTATACGAAAGTCCTAATTAAGATACCCGCACAACCCATCAGTTGAATGAAGACTCACTCATTAAGTGACTAACCACAACTTACTGCCGATTTAGTTTGGAGTATGTTGGAAAAGTCTCATTTTTCTCCTCAAACATTTCTATTGTAATTCATACGTCATTTAAAAACATTAATCTCATAAATTATTTATTGCAGTTGTAATTATTATTTACGTGTCCTTGCTGAATCTGACTGGTAGTGACCCTATAGTGTATTATTGAATTTTATTGATAAATTGTAGTATTGACATGAAGATATGATACCTGTGAGGTGGATGGATTATCTCGGCAAAGGAGAAGTGCTCACTAACACAGATTTAGACAGAATTGTGAACAATATCTGAGAGAAATAGGCCTTTTGTGTACATAGAAAAAGACTTAGATATTTGAGTTCATCTCATGAAAAATGGGGCAAAAACAAGTGTTGTTTATAATTTTGTTCAGTGTGTATAGTCAGACTGAATGATTGAAGAAAAAATACACACACAGTTGTCCCTGGTTCAGTAAAAAAATAAAACACAGTGGATGACTCCGTGCTACAAGATATGTTTGTGTGCATTGCATTATCCGCTTTTCTACTGTTGGGTCAGTGCTTTAAACGGGCCTTATGACTTATGACAGATAAAATATGTTACTAAATAAATACATGATTGTGATGAAGAAATCGGACGTCAGCTTCTTATTCTCTAAGCGGCTGCATTAACCATGTTTACTATGCTAATGTTAATGGCTAGCGTGCATAGTCCTTTGCATTGCTTATAAATATTTCTGCCTTGTATGGTGATCAAAATTCACATCGGATCAAGTTATTTCAAACACTGCTGTCTGAAAGTGAGTTTTAAGCTCAACTTATTTTAAAAATCTTTAATGCTGGTGCTATAGCTGTTTGAAATGATCTGCGGCCAAGACGCTCTCCAGACACAGAGAAACTCGGCCTTTGTTTATAACCACTCCTCTACTCCTCCACCACTCCCCAGCTCGCCCGCTTTGGACCAAGGTTTTCGTCAGGCCAAAAAACCCGGGCCGTTGGCCCTGAGGAAGCCCCTGGAAGTGACAGTGAAAACGCGACTGGCCCGGGCACACACTAGCACGCCCGCTTTTGAACCAACAGTGGAAATTTTTTTTATGGAACCAACAGTATCTGCACTGTTTGTTCATCTGCCATGTGCCTTGCGCTGCTTTTATTTAACCTTATTTTTTTATTTTACTATTTCTTTCTTTTCTTCTTTACCAAATTATGTCTTTTTTACATTCCCTTATTTTATAGNGTTATTTTATTGTCTGCTGACATTAAAAGTTCACTGTATATCACAGTAATATCATTTATTACAACAATGATATTTTTTCTCTTTAATTTAAACACATTAAATATGTAATAAAATGTGTATTTCCATTACCGGTTTAGATCTTAAATTTTATATAATGTGGTATTAAAAAGGTCTTAAAGTCTTAAATTTAAGTTGTTCATGTCTGTAGAAACCCTGTTCTTTCCCTGCTGAGTATGATTAGTTGCTGTCAGCTAAATCAATGTGAGCGTCTCACAGTTGAAATGTTTGTCAGGTCTGCAAGGTTCAATTACTAAAATTCACACTCATTTATCATAAATATCACCATCTCAGCTTACAAAAAAAATAAAAAAGGTCCTCAGAATGTCCCCTGAACGTCCATGTGTAGGGTCCTCGTAACGCAAAAATGTCCTCCAGATGTTCAAGCGGATGTCAGGCAAATGCTGTATGTGTGCGCCTCTGGTTGTTGGCTGTGGAGTTTTTCTGAAGGCAATTTTTCCCATAGACTTCTAAAACGATGAAATTAACAAATTCAGTTGTGTGTTATGAAATAATATCACAAAAATATCGTTAAAATGTTGTCTGTAAAACCCCTAGCAATCTTAGTAAAAATAATGTATTAAAAATTAAAAGTTAAAACAGCCAAAATAATTCAGCCAAGATATTTTTTTTAACCTAATCTTTTTTTTGTATTTGTTCATTCCATCATTCTTAGCTTGAATAATTCACTCAAATGTTGAAGTGAGTAAATTTGCCCAGGAGTTACCATTGTACGTGTGTCAGTGCAGACGTTACTGCTCAAGCTCTACACAAACTCATAATTAGGAGTGTATATCAGATGCTTTATCACGATACAATATTGATTCTCATACCCAGCAATACAATATTTGCTGATACCTCAAAATACCTTCAATTTTATTCAGGAGTATATTGATATCGTTTACCTATTTTACACAAACAGTTACATTTTTTAACAAATTCAACTCAAAAGGCAATGTAGCACCACTACCCCCTGAATAATTATTATTAACAACTACTACCTACTAAAAAATAACAGCTTTTATTAATAAATAATACTAACAACAATTATTATTACTACACAACACGAGTGTGCTCACACAAGAAGGTGTGAAACCCCATTTCACACCTACCTGTGTGGGCAAACAAAGCCTGAAAACAGGGCAAACATATGCTGAATCAGTGGCACTGTTTGTTTATTTTATTTTATTTTATTTTATTTCAGAATTATTCAGTGCGCGCGCACACACACACACACACATTATAATACTGTACACAGAAGCATATTATGCAGTAATATTCAAAATATTTAATATTTAAACCATAGCCTACATAGTTTTGCAGTCTAAACATGTTTGAACAAAATAAACGGGTTACACACATTAAACCAAAATCAGTCGCGTGTTAAAATCATTCGCGAAACT
>NW_024873577.1:0-6697 GCF_018340385.1 Cyprinus carpio | reverse complement strand
TGTTTTAATTAGGCCTAAATAATGGGAACGAAATTATTACAGTGATAACGTTTTTACTAAAATAGAGAAATAATTTATAAAAAACAGGCCAACAATGTTTCTTAATTCAGTGTACAGACAACAACTATAGTTTCCCCCAAGAAGTTGTCTGTCCAAAAAAGCGCCAGGTAACAAATAACAAAAAAGGCATTGTTGTTTAATTAAAGGAATTTTAAAAATTAACATAAAAATATAGCTATATATGAGGAACTATTGACATTTGCATATAAATCCCATTGGTTTTTTAGCCCAGCTCACTAAAATAGGCTACCACTTATTAATGCTTGATGAAAAAGGTAAACACAATTATTTTGAAGAATTATAACACATAATTCATATTCTAGAAATCATACTGCACACCTCTAAAGTGTCAATCTGAAAACTTTGGTGGAATTACTTTGTAGCTTAGAGAAAATATAGCACAGGCACAGGCTTGACATTTATCCTGCTTGAATTCGTTCTACGAAATGCACATAACTTCATAATTAACCAAACTTCCATCTGTGGAATATTAAATCTTTTACTATAGTGTTTTTTTTTTTTCGATTATCCCTGACTGCAGCCGTCAAAATGTAACACATCAGCGAGGCAAACCTGTCATCTATTTGCGAAAAAAGTGCTTTGATGCGCTGTGTTTGAAAACTTGTGATTAAAGCAACCACTCAGCAGTCAAAAGCTGCAAAATGCACTTTGCTAGACGCCCGGCGGCGGCGGTGGTCAGAAGTAACGTTTTGGATGTCCACCTTACGTGTTGTGGTAATGTATTATAATATAATATAATATATATATATTATATAATATCTATATATATATATATATCTAATATCTTATAATATAGAGTATCATATATAGATAACAAGGTATACTGATCTCAAACTGTTGGGGAAAACGGTTGTTGTGTGTATGTATGTATACATACACACAACTGTTCAAAAGTTTGGTATCAGTAAGACTTGTCAATGTTTTTTAAAGGAAGCTCTTCTTGCTCATCAAGGCTGCCAGTATGTTGATCAAAAATGCAAAAAAAAAAAAAAAAAAAGACTCTTGCAAAATGTTATTAGAATATAAAATAATGGTTTCTATTTTAAAAACCCTTTAAAATATAATTATTTCTATGATTCAAAGCGGAATTTCCAGCATCATACTCAAGTATAAAAGTGTCACATGATCCTTCAGAAAACTCATTCTAATATGCTGATTTATTATTCGAAATATTCAGTGGGTTGGCAACAAGCCAAATATTTTCTTCTTTTTGGAAGCTTCGATACTTTTTTCAGGATTCTTTGATGAATAAATAGTTAAAGACGAAGAAACATTTTAAAATAGAAATTTTTCTAAAATATACCCTACCGTTTCAAAAAGTTTATGGTAAGTTACAATTTGTAATTTCTTTTTTTTGAAGGAAATTAACACCTTTCATTCAGCAAGGATGTGTTAATAAGTGTAAGAAGTGAAAGCCAAAGATTTATATTGTTAGAAAATGATTCTATTTTGAATAAATGGCTGTTCGTTTAATTTTTTTATCCAAAGATCCTGAAAAAGTATCGCAGCTTCCAAAAACATATTTGGCAGCACAACTGTTTTGATAATTCAATAATAAATAATCATCGTATAATTAGAATGATTTTCTGAAGGATCAATGTGGACACTTTATACTGGAGTCATGGCGTGATGGAAATTCAGCTTTGGCATCACAGAAATAAACATATGATACTTTAAAGGATATTAAATAGAACCCATTATTTGATTTTTGTATAAAATTTTGCAAGGATTACAGGTTTTTTTTTTTTTTTTTTTTTTGCTTTTTTTGATCAAAAACAAATGCAGCCTTGATGAGCAGAAGGAGGACTTTCTTTAAAAACATTACAAGTCTTACTGATCCCAAACTTTTGAACGGTCGTGTGTGGTGTGGGGTGTGTGTGTATGTATGTATATACATTATATATTATATATATCTATATATATATCTATATATATATATATATATATAATATATATATATATTATATAATATTATATATATATATATCTAATATATTAATTCGATTTTTTGCGGACAACATCACAAACATGCAACCAACGCGAACACCCTCTTCCATCAGTTTGCTGCTATGGATAAAATGGCTGTAGGCTTTCAACTCTAGAGAAAGAGTAGAGCGAGAGAGATACAAATAAGAAAACATTTGTTTAAATATTCAACTGAAATTAATTGATATTATACTAGATTGTATATATAATATATAAAATAACTGATTTAACACATTATGCATTGCTGTTGGAGGTTTAGAGAGAGAGTCCAAACAGAATAGTTCAAATTGTAACAAGCTATTAAAACGCCAAACAGCCTCTTTCATCATTGCAAAACAATGCCAAAACAAAACAGGCTAACACATGAGTGCAACTAGGCAGTCAGTGCAGTTTAATTATGAAATAAATTATTTTTTACTTAAATATGGTAAAACAACCAAGTATTAAGCCAGTATTCACGCACTAATACTAGATTCACTATAATACTACTTTATACTTCGTCATAACGTAAACTCAAGGATTTATGAAGTCATGGCCATGAACTTACCGTTTCGTAGTAAATTAATAAAAACTAGCTCATGAATTCTTAATTTGGCAGGAATAATTATTAATTCATAGTTAGCAGTTCTCACTATGTAAACGTTCGCACAGTTTTAAAAAACGTTATAAAATAAAACCGTAATTAAATATCGGTACTCACCGTCTGATTGCTGGGTCCACGTCATGCACTTTAATTAGTGTTGATCCATCACGGTAGGTGTGCGCTGTCACAAAAAAACTAGGGCCTAGAACTGCGGTCCTAGAACCCGCGGTCCTGAAAACTGCAGCCGGGGGCGGCCGGTTTGGGGGTTGCAAGGGAATACCCTTCTCGTCAAATTGCACAACTAAAGAGCCAATCACTGACCACCATTATGGTGACATCAAACCAAATTATTACTTTAAAGGAGACATCAACAATCAACATCTAACCTCTGCTTAAATCTTATTATTAGAATGTTGAGAGGATAATGTTCTAATAATGTTATTAATAAACAGTTTAGAATGGTTTTAGAGAACGTTATCCTAGTCTTTTGAGAGAACGTTCTGGGAACAAAAATAAAACTACCGCTAAAAACATTGTTAGAACAATGCATGGTAATGTTCTTAAGACATTTTTAGAACAAAAAAAATCTAGCTGGGGACACTGGTTTGTGGCAGTGACGTCAAACCTCGCTTCTTATTGGCTGTCACTTGTGATTTGTGACCACCATAGATTGTTTGCGACATGCCACATTTGAGTTATTGGCTGCATCCGAAAACTTAGGCAGGTGACTTGCTGCCTCGCTGCAGTATCAGGCAATGACTTTGCAGGCAGCGTTTTTGCACGAAGCACCTCATGAAACTGATTTTGGACAGGCTTCCTGAGGAAGAGTAATGGTTTAATGATCTACAGCAAGATATAGAGAGCTTTGGTGATAACTAAGTGGATATTTCATTACTGCAATATTAATTTCTCGCTAGAAATGACTTAAAAAGTGGAAACCATTGATCAAAAACATACATTTACACACAAACTGAGCACCGACCGCAACTTTCAGACACTATTGCTTTTTTTTTGGGCTTAACACTCTCAACAGAATGGAACACATGGGATTGTGGGGATCTCAAAGGCAGTGAAGGATAATCTCTAAAAATCGGCGAGATAAAAGCATCTCAGGGAGGAAGGAACTGAAGCTAAACATTGAATTCGGATGTGCCTTGATCCTTCCTACCTTGGTATGCGTCCTCCGAAGACAGCATTTTTCAGTTTTCGGAATGCAGCCGAGAGTCGTTGGGTGAGTGAGATGCTGCAGCGCGTGACGCTTCACAGCTGTAAAACCTGACAATTCACAGTAACCTCAAAGCCCGTTTGAGTAAACAAACGATTGCCTTTACTTAAACCATGTAAGTTTTAAAAACTTTGCAATTATGTTCATCAATGATTAATTAAGTGCTGATTGAGCACTTAGTGATGAACAGCTGCTGTTAACCAAACAGGGCATCAACAGCTCACACTTATTAATAACCAGACTGACTTATATTCTGTCAGACGGGTACAGAAGATCATGATTGAGAATTAACTACCGGTTTAGATGTTTGATTTATGTTTTCATTTAAGAGTAACCATGTTAGGAGATCAGTGTTTCGCTTTAGTTGGGGGCTCTTGAACCCTTGATTTCTGTCTTAGCTTATTTATTTTTTTTGGACGTGTAACCATGTGTTTTTGAAAAATGTTTGTTTTATAACGTCAAAAAACCCAGAGAAAATATGATCCATGTATTTGGTTTTGTTTATACAGCATATTGGTGATGATATCATCAATTATGGAGGCTGTTCAGAGTTCAACCATCTTACTAAAATAGGGTGTTCAATATGTTGTAGTTCATTTGATTACAATGAAATACATTCAAAAAGTCACTGGTTTCTTTCATATCATTTAATATAAAAGGACTTTCCTAACGTGTTTGTACATTCTATGGTGTCAATTAGTCACACAACACAGACATCAAATAATCAATATGAACCTCAAAATGGTTACGAAAAAAAAAAAAAAACAAAACACAGCTGCAAATGCATGCGTGGTACGATGTAGTACAAAACTCATATGGCTCCCAGCATGCTCTGCTGCATAGTTTTTTTTTTTTTTATGGTCACCATTGTTGAGGTTCATATGCTGATTATTGATGTCTGTGTGTGACTAAGTGGCAGAACCACTGGCTCTTAGAATCACTTTCACTGTAATCAATCCAATTAATTACACAACACGTAGTTCACCAGCGATTGGACTCCAAACAGTTTCTTCGAGCCGGATCGGCATGCTACTACAGCAATCACCGTCCGAAATAGAAAGACAAACAGGTACCAGATTCCCAGCAGTTCACCACGTCGGACAGTCTCGCCACCAAGATACTTAGATGCTTCTTGCTGACCTACACAATGCCATGTGACCACTGCCTGTCTGATTACAGCCCACAAATTGTGCAACTGACTGAACCAGTAAAAGCCTGTTCTTTAAGAGTTTCCCATGTACGAAAGCGGACCAGCCACGAAAGTATGAGCACTGGATCAAATGAAGAAGCGTCTTTGTGGAGACATATCAGGTTTTGGCCGCAGCCATCGGCCACAGCCAAAGCCCCGTACTCGGACTTCTCCAAGGCGAATAATTGATGCAGATCAAAGAGTTCTCTCCTCAAGTCCACATACAGTAGCCACTGAGAACAGACCAGTTCTGCTTAGAGATCAAGACGATCTTCCTCAGCCCATGAGGGCACTGCCTGTAGATTCACAAAGAGACCTTTTGCATTCAGTCAGTCACAAAGAGATTGATTATCTCACTGACAACCTAGGAGAACTGAGGCTACCAGGCTCTGCAAATCTGCTAACTACAAATCATCCTTTCTCTCCTTATGAACCAACTCAAGCCCAGCACAAGTTAACTAATCAATAAGATGCAACATATCCTCATCTTGGCATTAGGCATGTAGACAGAGTACGTGATTACTACAACATAGACCACAACATAGGCCATAACTACTGACCAAAGAGATCACAGCCAATCTTCCACAGCTGTTCAGTTTATGCCTCAGGACTACAGCCAAGAGACAGTAACTACTTATGGGACTTATAAAGATCATAGTCCGAACAGCAGACCCGTCAGCTATTTCCCTTCCACTGAACCACATGGTTATCAGCAACCTCATCATGGTTATTCGGTTACAAGTCCAGTCTACCAAGATGAGAGACTTATGCCAAGGGATACATTAGCTCACCATGCATGCTATGAGAGACACTCAGACTGCTATGGTCGATCAGCTCCTACTCCTGCAGACAAATCGAGATTCTTGACCCCACGACAGTACACAGACTATGCTCAGCATGAAACATATCAGCCATACCACCCAGTGCGTCCTCCTTCTCCTACTTATCCTCATGTAGAGCCCACCTACAGAGGTCCCATTCCCACCATTCCTAATTTTAGCAGTGAAAGATCCTAGAGAGTTTGCACGACTCAAAATTGCACTGGAGAATTTGCTACCTGTTGAGGCTACAGAACGTTTCAAGTACCAAATACTCGTTGATCATCTGAAACAGAGAATGCTTTGTTTCATTGTAGACTCATATGTCAACAGCAGGTCTACACCAACACCATGCACTAAAAACCTGACAAGTAACGAACTCAAACCGCTTGAAGTGCAAAACAGATATCCTTAAAAACTCGATAAAGTTAGGTTTACCAAACTGCTTGAGGAAACTGATTGCCTTAAAACTATTTAAGTTTCTTTAAAACTAACAGTTATGAGAGTACTGAACTTAATTCAGTTGAGTTCACTGAGAAGATATATACATTGTACTAAGTGCAATTAAGTGATTACTGATGATAATTGGAGCATTAGTGATGAACACCTGCTGTTAACAAACAGAACCGGAAGAAAAGAGAAACACAAGAAACTACAACTGACTTCGACACAGCCTTAGATAAAAACAACCCCACAAACAGCATCACCAGCTCCACTTATTAATAACCAGACTGACTTTATTTCTGACAGATGTCTACAGAAGATCTGATTGAGAATTAACTAAGGTTTAGATGTTGATTTATGTTTTCATTTGA